>NC_041220.1:125838403-125969868 GCF_002837175.3 Physeter macrocephalus
AGTGAATTCCACCATTCTGTCTTCCAGGTCACTTATCCGTTCTTCTGCCTCAGTTATTCTATTGATTCCTTCTAGTGTAGTTTTCATTTCAGTAATTGTATTGTTCGTCTCTGTTTGTTCTTTAATTCTCCTAGGGCTTTGTTAAACATTTCTTGCATCTTCTCAATCTTTGCCTCCATTCTTTTTCAGAGGTCCTGGATCATCTTCAGTGTCATTATTGTGAATTCTTTTTCTGGAAGGTTGCCTATCTCCTCTTCATTTAGTTGTTTTTCTGGGGTTTTATCTTGTTCCTTCATCTGGTGTATAGCCCTCTGCCTTTTCATCTTGTCTGTCTTTCTGTGAATATGGTTTCTGTTCCACAGGCTGAGTAATTGTATTGTTCGTCTCTGTTTGTTCTTTAATTCTCCTAGGGCTTTGTTAAACATTTCTTGCATCTTCTCAATCTTTGCCTCCATTCTTTTTCAGAGGTCCTGGATCATCTTCAGTGTCATTATTGTGAATTCTTTTTCTGGAAGGTTGCCTATCTCCTCTTCATTTAGTTGTTTTTCTGGGGTTTTATCTTGTTCCTTCATCTGGTGTATAGCCCTCTGCCTTTTCATCTTGTCTGTCTTTCTGTGAATATGGTTTCTGTTCCACAGGCTGCAGGATTGTAGTTCTTCTTGCTTCTGCTGTCTGCCCTCTGCACTGCTTTGGGTTTATTTAATGGCTGTGCCTAATTAAGGGAATTATCCATAGGAAGCAGCTGTTTAAACTAATGCTCTCATGTAATTATTTAGTAGCTCAGTTCTTAGTGATGATATGTATGGCACTTTTTGTTATATTTGAGGGAAAAATGTTAGAAGGTTAGTAAGACTTTAAGGATATCAGGAAGGGAGTAGGGAGAGAACATTTAATTATTGAGTAAAATGAATGCTAAGAGCATTTAAAGCTTTAAGGGCTCTACTGTCTTTCAAAACAATTACATTAATTGCTGTTGTTTTTTTTCCTACAACAGGCTCCTTTTCTTTCTCTGTTCTTTCTGGAAAAGTCATGGTTCGTGAAATCTATTACATTACGGAAGACATGTCTATTAGGTAAGAATAAATAAATAAATGAGAACCCATCTTAAACAAATTTGAAATATTAAAAAATTTTTTTTGATTATGATACTGTATTGAATATGACTTGCTTTTTCATGTTAGAAATGTTGGCCTTTTCAAATAAAATCATAAGTCAAAAACCATTTTCTGGGCTTCCCTGGTGGCACAGTGGTTGAGAATCCGCCTGCTGATGCAGGGGACATGGGTTCGTGCCCCGTTCTGGGAAGATCCCACATGCCGCAGAGCGGCTGGGCCCGTGAGCCATGGCCGCTGAGCCTGTGTGTCCGGAGCCTGTGCTCTGCAATGGGAGAGGCCACAACAGTGAGAGGCCCGCGTACCACAAAAAAAAAAAAAAAAAAAAAATTTTCTTCAGTGACTTATACTTGGTGAATTGATTTTTGTAAATTTTTCTATCAGTGGATTAATTTAGATAAGGTTTAAGCTGTCAAAATATTATTGAATAGCAGCTTATGGAAATGAATTATCTTATATCATCCCTAGTTTTAAATATTGAGCCATTAGATTACCTGACCATTTTTGTTGTAGAATTCGTTGTTGTCATTTGTTATGTAAGCAAGGATGGGAGAGGTTGATAACTCTCATCCATTAGTTCCTTAGTATAGATAGTCAGTTTTTAGAATTATTTAGCATTTATTAGCATTTCTAATTTTACCTTAAGGAGGAAATGAAATCTGAATATAATAAGAAATGATAGTTCATATGTTTGATATAGTCTGTCTTCTGTAAGCCTTGAAGGAAAAGCTTACTCTTATTTTTGTGATTTGCTTAAAATTTTTTACTTAGATAAAACTTGAAGATATGGAATTAATTGAGAGGTGCTAGGGTTTGGCAGCCCTCATACCTCACTTATAACGGAGAGGTAACTTCTTTGTGAGTCTAAAATTATTTCCAAGTTAAAAGTAAAAAGTAAAAGTTAGGCTATAATTCCATCCTTCTGGGATATGAAGTGTTGTATCATTATAGAAATGAAAGAAAATCTTTAAAAGTTTTCCCTTAGTGTGCTAATATCCCCCTTTGGAGATTTGGCTTTTATTTTATATAATTTTAACTCCTTTTTTAAATTTAAAAAAGTTAAAATTTAAATTTAAAAAAGAAAAAGTTTTTTCTGTTAACACTTTATTTTCCTGTTAAATGTAATCTGGTATTACAGTTTACCTAAATAGAAGAATCTAAGAGCTTTGCAAATCTTCTCCTCCTTTCTTAACTGGAAGATTATGAAACATTTTGGTATGCTAGTGTCCTGTTGAAAATTTTGTATATTTCCTTATTATCAATTGCCTGCCTTTTATAATAACTAATGAAGAAATGAGTTAAGTAAATTGTTACTTAAGCTTTCATTTCTGTAATTTATCTTGCTTAGAATTCAAGATGGATTTATAATTTTTCGGTGGTGGAAAATGTATAACCCAAAGCAGAAGCAACATGGTGAGCTTTCATTTTTTCATGTGTTTGAAATCTTCAATCATATAATCAGAATTTTCATTTGTAGATATTGGAGTGTCTCACATTTTGTAATAGATAAAAATATTTTTAAAAGCTTTGGAGTTTACAGAACTGATTTTAATACCCCTTGGCTGAAAATCCTTCAGCAGCTTTCCTCTTGCATGGTTAAATTTAGTTTCTTTAGCCTATTATTTATTTAGGGTTATTCTCAGTATGACCCTTACCCACATTTCCACCCTTACCTCCTGTTACATCTGTGGACTTAATCCCGTACTGTGGTTAGAGTGGCCTTCCTAGCACTCTTTAATCATTCTACTAAGACACTTCTCTTACTTTTCAGCTTCTTTGACTTTATTTATACTTTTACGTGACATTGTGACTAATTCTCCTTTATCTGCTGTGGTAAGGATGAGCAGAAAAGAGGAAATGCAGACTTTGACTCTCTTCTGGTTCTGCTTTTTATCATCAGAATTTTCTCTCAGAATATTGTTCTCAAATCTTCATTTCACAACTATAGGTGTTCCTGTTTGTGAATGTACCCTTCCTTCTCTACATTAACCACACCAGTGGCCTCAAGGAGAGTAGACCCTGTCTTTACTTTCTAGAATATTGATTCTCAAACATTTTTGATCTCAGGAACCTATTACATTGTTCCAAAGAGCTTTTATTTATGTAAGTTATATCTATTTATATTTACTGCATTCAAAATTAAGCCTGATCATTATAGAAACATTTTTATTTCATTAAAAATACCTATCATAAATCCATTACATATTAAAATAAATAACAAAATTTATGAAGAATAGCTTTTCCAAAGCAAAAAAATTAGTGAGAAGAGTGACACTGTTTTATATTTTGCAAATATTTTAAATATCCTAATGGAAGATAATTGAATTCTCACCTCTGCTTTTATATTTAGTCTCTTGTACCATATACTTCATGTAGCCTTTAAAAAACTCCATTGTCCGCTCATGGGAGAATGAGAAAAAGTCAAACATCTTAGTATAATACTATCAAAATAATTCTGACTTTGTGGTCCTCCAGAAAGGGTTTCAGTATCTCCCCAGAGGTCCCTGGACCATACTTTGATAACTACAGAGATTTTAAGTGGGGCCTGGGAGTGTAAGGTCAAAAGAGGATGAAACCCCTCTACCTTTTCTTAGCGATGAAGACCTCTGTTTCTGGCACCCCATTGAGATTCTGAAATGGTGGTTGGTTCTGTATAACTTTGGAACTTTCCAATTAAATGTTGGGTTTTGTGTGTGTGTGTGTGTGTGTGTGTGTGTGTGTGTGAGAGAGAGAGAGAGAGAGAGAGAGAGAGCTCATCTAGGAATCTTACCATCATATATAACTTGTTTGTATAGGAAAATAGATTTAAAGTTCCAAAAGTTTTAAAACTTATCAAAACTTTGAGCTATCGTAAATTACTTTTAGATTTTGCTATTGTTTCACCATTGTTTAGTCTTTTTTTAAACTGTCATTTCCTTGCTCCCACGTATCTTTTGCCCCTCCTATATAATACGTAATAATGTACTCTACCTTGAAAAGGTTGGCATTAGTTGGTTACAATTTGACATCTGAAGAGGTAATGAAATCAGAATGATTAGAAGAAATAATGGCAAATTTCATGTCTGGAAAAAGTTTTCTAAAAATTAGAGTTGTACATTAGATAATTTTGAACAGAGGCTGAGTGACTTTGTATGATAAAAGTATCCTGTGGGACTTTGGAATGTGGAATAGGATTTTTGCAGTCTCTCATCTGTGATTGAGAATGGCTGGCTGTATGTTATTACCAGTCTTCAGTCTGTGATTTTAGAATATCAGTTGTTAAACCAACTTTTTACCTCTTTTCTTAGCATTTACTAGAAGCATTCTCACAGGAAAAAAAAAGTGTTCTTTAGATATTAGTGCATTGGAATCTTTTAAGTTTTGACTTTTTATGAACTCTTAATAAATTCAAAATTTTGAGTCACTTTCCTACACTGTTAACCATGTTAAATGTTGTGGAGATAATTTTCTTGCCTTTTATTTTTTATTTGTAAGTCTTAAAGGTGGCAGTTAAGTAAAGATATCTTACACTTTAGAGATGGTTAAAACTCATTCCTGAGAGCCAAGTTCCTTTGAGCTCAGTCCCAGCTTCTAACACATTTACTTAACTTTGCGCAGGCCCAGTATTTCTGCCTCTGATTTAGTTTGAAAAGTCCATCTAGTTTGTCCCTTGGAGATAGATTACTTTAGGAGAATATTTTTCCTCAGCACGTCATGCTTTTTTTATCTTGTAGTCTATTTGTTAGGTGACTTGCTGTTTTGACTTAATCTTTTTTTTTTTCTCTTACATGTTTAGTTAACATAAGCTTTGTTGTTAACAAGGTTACAATGGAGCTGAAACAAAAGTTCTCTTCATTTATATAGCTTGTTTGTGATTAAAAAAAACCTATTTGTATATTTATATTAGGAATTTTATTCCCAATTTTTTTTTTTTTTTTAGTGTTTTAAAATGTTCATGTGAACTGATAAAGCTGTAGGGGGTGGTGGGGTGAGGAAGCCCATTCGGCCTTAGGGCACCTGCACCCCATGCTCTTTACCCCAGTATTCCAAGGAACACAGTTAGGAAACAACCAGTTTTTCTCAAAATCTGTTACCAATTTGGAAACAATGTTCTCAAAACCCCTCATTTGGCAGATGGAAAATCAGAAACTACTGTGATTATAGCTGGTAAAATCGAGACAAAAACCCAAGTCTGCTAACTTCCAGTCTAGTGCTTCTTATATTTATAAAACAACCTTGTCAAATGTGGCCCAGGAAGGTTCCTTAGAGATTCTTATGGATAAATGCTGATCACAGCTTATGGGGAGGAATGAAGACATTTGCAGTATCCAGAGGTAACTGCACAGTCGACTTAAACTAAGCCTACTGCGATTGCCCGTTTCAGAATTTTCTTTGACATGCGCAATACCATCCTGAATTGTTTATAGTCTTTTTTTTTTTTGAAGAAAATAATTCATTTTATCATGAAATGTAACAATCTCCTTAAAGTGGATTGCTATTCACCAAAACACATGGATGAGGGTCAAGAGTAACTGACCCAAATTCTTTAGGAAAGAGGTAACTTTTGATAAAAATCTTTACCTAATTGAACAGATTTTTATTTTGAATTCACTTTACTCATCATTGTGTTAAGTTGGAGTGGGGTGTAAAGAAAAGAGGTGCTATCCAAATCTGCTTGAGGGGATACATGCATACAAACAATTGTAATTAAAGAAAAAATGGAGCAATGAGTGTGTGTTGAGGAAAATACTGAGAACCATCTTCAGAACCATCTTCAAAGTTGGTCCATACCAACTTTCGTATGGACCACTTGGTGTGGTCCCAGCTGGTTCATGGTTTGATGATGTTGAAAGTTCTGCCCATTGGTCAGGAAGCAGAATGGTAGATGGAGGGCTGTTGTGAAAGTTCCATCTCTTAGGCAGCATGCTTGATGATGAGTGAGTAGGATTGTGTCATGCAGAGGCGGAGTGGAAGGGAGGGTAGCTCAGATGGAATAACTGGTTTGACCAGTGGCAATAAGGTTGGAAAATGGGTGTGTTTAGGAATTAACAACTCCATTTGGTGGTAAATATAAGGTAAAGGAATAATAGGGGATAATTTGGAAGCTGTGTTATGGAGGATATTGAACACCTGGCAGCCACTGCCATGAAAGGTTTTTGGGCAGGGGAGTGATATGAGCTTAGTTCATTTCAAAGAATATAGCAAAATGTAATCACTACTTGAGATGCATAACCCAAGACTAATATAAATAGCTCAGATATTAGCCCTTCCTTGACTGGCTCTCCCCTGTCATTTCTTTGTGTCTTGAATTCTTTTTGCCACTCTTAATGTTAGCATAAATCTGTGTCTCTGCTCTCCTCTGTAATTGTCCATAATGTAGAACAGAAATATTATCATAATTTTTGGATATTTTATGTTTTTCTTAATATTGAATAACATTTAAATTATTTTTTCCAAATTGTTCTTTCTCATTTTTTTATGCCAGAGGTTTGCAGTAGAAAAAAGATTTCACCCGTCCATTTTACAGTGATGTTAAAAGTTGGTAGACTTTATCGGTTATCACTTTTATAATTCTAATTATTTGCTCATAGTTTTACCTACATTTAAAAATTTAAATGTATGTGCTCATGAATAGCACAGCTTTGGTGAATGGTCAAAGAAGTTTCTCTTCCATATGCTTTTGAAAGATATTCTCTGTTGTAAAGGATGACATTCTTAACAATGTGCTCACAGTTACACCCTTCAAAGGTAAAGACACAATGCCAAATAGCAGTGCAGGAATAAGCAGTTTGGTCTAAGTACATTATTAGTCTAGCATTTATAAGGGACAGAATTTATCAGTAGAATATAGTGTAGAGGAATGAATAGGCTGCAAAGTAAGCTTTTAATAAAAAGTTGGACAGTATTATGGAGTCTAGGTTAAAATAGTGACCTATAGTCAGTAGCAAGACCTTACATTCTGGATATTACTTCTTGCTGATTAAGGGAAGATCCATGTGCTTTGTCAGTTAACCAAGCAGGAAGTAGAGATGATTGATGTTTCTTGGATGTAAAATTTAGAAGCCTAACTGGGGCATGTGCCTGGGAAGATAAATGGCCACTAGCCTTCCAAGGAGATAGGCCCCATTGGTGGGTAGGACCAAGATTTTCATTAGGAAGTTTTAGAGCTGCTCTTTTAGGAGAAAAGAGGTGTGTTAAGTGCTGAAACTACTATGCCATAGAGCTTGGTTGGGATAATTTAAGCCAGGAGCAGATTTAAAGTTGTCACTTGTCCAATTTAGCCCTTTAAAAAAGAGAAAACAGAACACATCTAATTCATTTACCATAGAGTTTGTTGCAAAATATGCCCTAGGTCATGAATTAGTGATCTGTTATAGACGGTTGTTGGCTAAAGGCCACTTAATGAGGATATCAGTCAAAAATCTTTATTTTTAGGATATTTAATTTTAAGGGATTCTTTTGGAAAATAAATAGCAGGGCCAGTTACCTCTTAATATGTGGTGATATATCATAGTGTTTAAATTCATACTAGGCTGACAAACTAGGCAGGCATCCTTCTTATCCAGAGGAATTCTTGGGCTGTTGAGAAGCGAAAGGGTGATGGTAATGTATGTCCCTTTCTGTTATTTTGTTGCTTAGAAGTTTTAGCCTAATATAATCTAGTACTTTTAGATTTGTAGTGTCTAGATCTTGTTTGTTAAATACATAAAGGAAATAAAAATCCCTGAACAATTCTTAAAAGGTCAGCAGACTGTTTTGTCTTTGTGCTAAGTATCGATTCTAAGTATTACAAGGCTTTGTCAGCACTTCTGCACTTTAGATTTTTTACTGCAAATAACATGTGTCCCAATTATATAATTAAATAAGTGCCTTTTTCCTGATTTCCCTTTGGAAAACAAGAAGTCTCAATTAGCTGTTTGCTCAGGAGACTTAAGCTGTTCTACAACATTCATTTACTTTTTTCCTCCGTAAATTAACTGCTTGTTAAGAGCCTTTTATGTCTATACGTCTATCTATTGGGTATTTTATTAAAAAATGAGTTTGGGAAGCCCATTATGTGAATGTTAGATGACAAGGAGTATGAGAAAGAGAAGATTTCTGCCTTCAAGGGTAGAGCAGTGTTAATGTAGAGAGAAGATTTAAAAGAGCCAGTTGATTATACCTTTCTTAAATTACGTATAAGATAAAGTTTTCCGTTTGACCCCCAGTATCACCAGAATGAATGAAACCTAAAAACTGTTTTTAAAATTTCCAGAAGAGATAAATGTCAGTGAGAAATCTAGTGTTACCAGAATTTAACAATTAAATACTACATTTAAGTTTTGACTATTGATCAGTTTTTTTTTTTATAAAATGCAAAGAAATAACTGGACCCGTTTCATACATTTCTGTTTTCAGGGATTAACAACTTTTTGCTTTTGAAATAGTCATTACATTTATTAATATAATTGATAAGTAATTTTATTTGGTGGTTAAGAACCTATTTAGAGACCTGGATTTTAGTCTACTTCCTAGTTATATATAATCTTGGGCTCTGACTGCTAGGGTTGTTGTGAGGATTAAATGAGATTATATGAGTAAAGTGCCTAGAACAGTACCTGGAACATAGCAACTGTTCAATAGAGGTGAGCTGCTTTTGTTATTATGATGAACATTATGTCACATTATGAAATGAAAAATTATTTAAAAAGAGAATTCAGTACAAATCAAAAGTGAATACATAATTTATATGACTAGTAAGAATTTGACCTGCAAAGTCAAGGGAACTAGCTAGTATTTACGGTATATAACAATCCTACAGGTAGGTAGAGGTATTCTCATTTTATAGATGAGAAAAATGAGGCTCAGCGTGGTTAAGGTACTTGCCTTAGGTCACAGCATTTGTAAATAATGTTACAGGAATCCAGTCTTATATCCTTTCTACTGTTTATTTACTGCCTTTTTCTAATTCCTGGAGAATCTAGTGTAGGATTCCCCAACTTTCTTCCCCCACCCCCGAAAAAAAAAGCTGTATATGTGTGTTGCTGAAATTAGGCCTCTGTACACTGGTGCTGGATTAAATCTCAGAGACAGAGTTTTGGGTGAAGTAGAAAGAAATAGCTTCATTGCTTTGCCAGGCAAAGGGGGCCACAGCGGGCTAATGTCCTCAAGACTGTGTGTCCCACCCTGGAGCGGGTAGTGAGGAATCTTATAGTGTTCAAGGAGCCAAGTGTCATTAGCTTGTGGACCTTCTTCTGATTGGCTGGTGGTGAGGTCATGGGGAGCCAGCATCATCAGCCTTTTGGTTCCAATCAGTCTGGGGTCTGCATGCTTGTGGGCAGCATACAGATGATTTCTTCCACCTGATGGAGGTTTCAGTATCTGCACAACAGCTCAAAGGACATGGCTCAGAATATTATCCGTAGTCCTTGAGGAAGAACTAAAGGTCCTTGACTTTGTTTAATGGCTAAAGTATTATTATTTTGTCTTGCTTGACTATTTCCCTTTCTTTCTGCATTTTCTCACTTCTTTGATTAAATTTATTCTTTGACTAAAGTTTTCTAGAGACAAAAGGCAGGCAGAGGACATGGGTGGCTCTCTATTCTGAGAAGGTCTCACAGGTCCTTCTCAGTTACGTGTGTGTGTGGATGTGCTTGCATGTACTCACATGTCTATATGTGAGAGATACATGCCTTTGAAACCTATCTGTCTTTTGGTAGAGTGCTCATCTATCTGTTAGGGGAGGTGTTTATTTATGAGCATGTGCCCTGTTGATCTGGGAAGGTATCCCTGTCTATGTGTGGGGTACCTCTGCATGTGGGCTCTGTATGTACATACTTATCTCTGTGAGGGTGATGCTATGAGTACTGAATATGCTAGTACGGTAGTACTTGTATTCATGCATCTGCATGTATGGCTCTGTGAGAGTATATGTATGTATGTGTTTGTCTCTGTGAGTGGTTCTGTGTTTGAGTGCTTAAATGAGTGCGTGCCCCCCTCTGTATATGTGTGCTCACCTCTGTGTTTGTGCTTTTTCCTATGTTTCTGTCTCTATGGTGTGCTCTTGGACCACCTTTTTGCATCTGTGTTTGTTGGGATAGGGGTTGACAGATGGAGAGAGAATTGCCATATGGAATATTCCTGGGGATGGCAGAAAGCCGGGATTATTGACAGAAAAGATCCTGGGCAAAGACTCTGAAGAGAATAAGGCCATGTAAGCTTGGAGATCAACCAGGCTTGGAGATCTGATTTACTGTTTAATCACATAGCTTGCTGGCTGGAATATTAGTAATTCAGGTGAAACAAATAGAAGCAATAGAACAAAGAAGTTGAGTGTGAACTCAGCTAAATCTCTCTATTTAAAAATATGAAACCAAAAGCTGCTTTTAAAATGCTTATAGAGTCACTATTTGTTCAGTCAGTATTTTTCTAAAGTGATTTTTGGAAGGAAAAGAGTGGTCTAGGCATTTTGTTCAATCTTACTTAAAATTTAAAAGCCCATTTATTATTTCTGTTTAAGGATTTAACATATTATTGAGCCCCTTCTACATACCAGGCACTGTTTTAGGCACCAGGGATAGACGAGTGAATACAACAGGAAAAAATCATCTCTATTGGAGTTTACATTCTAGTTGGGGGAGGTGACAATCAATAATAAATAATGCAAAAAAAAACCAGTTGGGAAAATGGGTAGGGACTGTTGAGAGGATCTTGCAGTGTTTTAGTATTAAGTATTTAGTGTTTATCAGTGTTTTCAAAATACTTTCAGAGATTAATACCTTTATCTTTGTACCTTGTTGTCTTTAGTAAGTTAATGTAGCCGTATTCTTTCGTATCGGTTATATTGAAAGAAGAGAATCAGTTGTGCATGTCCAGCAAGTTGAAGATCAAATTGAGAGTAATGCTGTTTCCATTTTCTTACAGTCATCATTTGTTTATTCATCACTGCTGATCCAATTAGGAGCTAGTCCAGACTCTTGATTTTCCCCATTGCTCCTTCTATAGCTCATCCCCTGGCCTTTATAGTATATTCCTAATGATCAAGGCATTTGTGTTCAGGGATCATGATCAAGTGTTCCAAAAGTAAATTTGAAAACAAATGACTTAAATGAGTTTTGAGGTAAATTTTGATTGAGTTGTTTATGACCTTGAAGAATTGCATAATAATTAATTCCTACTTGTATAGATCAAAGTGGGAATAGAAAAACATCCTACTTTGCATTTATTATGCTTCCACATGTTGGGTTTCCAAAAAGTCTTAGATCTATTTGTTTGAGGATATTTTTGTTTTACTTAGGAGTATGATTTGTGGTAAGATGCTCTGTTCCTCTTTCATACAAATGAGCCCTACTATGTACTAAGAATTGTTCTAGGCACCAGAGATACAATAGTGAATAAAACAAGTTTTTTCTCTTAAAGAGCTTGCTTCATTCTGAATCCTTGCTTGGGAAGGATTCAGATAATTAGCGAGTAAATATATGTAGCATCGAGGAGTGAGTGAGGAAAATATGGCATTGAGGAAAATCAGAGTAGGGTCAGTAGAGTAGAGAGTGCTGTTTTGCAGGGAGGGTGCTGTGTACATAGGGAAGTCCGGAGAGGCTTCATTGATACGGGATGGTTAAACAGAAACATGAAGCAAGTTAAGGAAATAAGTTATTGTGACTATCTGGGGGAAGGACATTTCCTGGTTCTTCAGGTCCTGGTTTATAACCAAAATGGAGGCCAGTTTACTTGGGGGAGGACTAGAAGGGGAGAAGAGTGCAGATCCTATAGGATTTTATAGGTCTTTTTTTTTTTTTTTTTTTTGTGGTATGCGGGCCTCCCCCTGCCGCGGCCTCTCCCGTTGTGGAGCACAGGCTCCGGACGCGCAGGCTCAGCGGCCATGGCTCACGGGCCCAGCCGCTCCGCGGCATGTGGGATCCTCCCAGACCGGGGCGCGAACCCGGTTCCCCTGCATCGGCAGGCGGACGCGCAACCACTGCGCCACCAGGGAAGCCCTATAGGTCATTTTTAAAGGAACTTGGTATCAGTGAGAGAGGAGACCATCAGAAAGTTAGGGAAGAGGAGAGTGACATGATTTTAGTTAGGGTTTTTGAAAGATCTGGCCAATGTGTAAAGCACAGGCATAAGGGAAATAAGGGCAGAAGCAGGGAGAGTAGTTAGGAGGCTATCGTGTTAAAACAGGTGCAGGTTGATGGTGACTTGGGCCAGAGTGGTGAGGAGTGGTTTCTGGATATATGTTGAAAGAAAAGCTGACAGGATTTGCTGATAATATCTGGGACGAGATAGAAAGAGAGCAGTCAAATTTTTTGGCCTGAGCAGTTCAAAAGATTGACTTGCTGTTGATAAGGCGGGGAATATTGTGGAGTAGGTTTGGGTGGGAAAATTGGGTGGTTCGTTGGATATGTCAAGTGTGTGATGCCTGGTAGACATCAAATTGGAGATATTTGAGTAGGCTGCTGGATATTTGACCCTGACATTTTGAGAAGAGGTCATGAATGATTACTGTAGAAAGGTTTAAAACCTAATGAGTGATAAAGTTTGATTTACTTATTTAAAAATGATAATGATATTTATAACTATTAAGTCTTAGAATACTTCATGTGTATTAAAAAAAGTGTGTTTCTTATTTTTATTTTTATTTTAAGAAATTGACCTACAGCAAGAAAAAGGGGAACACACTTTATGTAATAGCTTAGGGGATCGTCTTAGCTTTTAGCCATTTGATAAGTCTGAAGAAATAGGAGAGAGAACATAGGTCAAGAGCTGTCTAAAAAATATAAGAAAAGTTACAGCTCTTAAACATTAGTTTTTTGAAGGATTGTGTTTATCTCTTTTTCCTCTCTTGTCTCAGGAAGTAATGAGGGAAAAAACCTTGATTGGAGTAAAACTAAAAGTATTACTGTATAAAAATGAATGTTGTTGATTCATTTTCCTCAGCTTATTTTTGAAATATGAGTGGCAGTGTATTTTTCATTTGTTAATTTAAACTAAAATTTACATTTATTTAGGGTGTTTGACATCTCATATGCTGTTTTGCTAATAATTTGAGAAGAAATTAATATTGGTGAAATTTGGTACCTTACTAAACCACAGCTTAAGCTACTAAAATGAAAGTTGGTAATTCTCTTTACCCATTAAAAAAAATTAAATTATTCTAACTGGTCATATCTAATTTTAATTGCCTTTCAATTGAATTTGTTTGACAGGGATGAAAACAGATAAAGGTTGAAAAAGAAGTCTTAAAAAACACATGTATCATTTATAACAAAATAGAGCACTGACTGTGGTACCTTTCTTCTGACCCTTTTTGGTTGACATGAGAAGCACTGTCTTAGATTATTTCCTCAGTAGAAACAAGTGCCCCATCTATCACTTTATAGATGGATTTATTACAATTTTTACTTATATTTAATATAATTGTCTTTTATTTGAGATTACTATTTGAGTCTACAGTTTATAGAATCTTTGTTTTAGCATTAGCATTGTGTAGTTTTTAAAAACAAACTAGTATTTTTGAAAAGTCCTGGTTTCTATGATGCACAAGTTCAGATACTAGTGTGATGTTTAAATGCATCATACTTTGAACAATTTACTGTTTATATTTTAGTATACACTTATGGCTATATTGGGGTGAAGTTTTACTCTGTAAATGGCATTGTGCTGTTCTTAGCATACAGTCTTTAAGTTTTGTTGTTATACACCCAGAATGTAGAAATTCAGATTTTTAGAGTGCTAAATTGAAATACTGTAGTAAATCAGCTTTTTTCTTTCTTTTGCCCTTGTTTTATTGCTTTTAAAATATTATTCCCTTTTATCACAGACTTCTGTTTTAAAAGAAATCATTTGAGTTACTTTAGCTGTGGAAAAAATTTGACTTAAAACTTTGACTAAAGTTTTTAAAAAGTTGACTAAAAACTTTTTTTTTTTTTTTTTTGTAATTGATGTCTTTAGATCCAAAGGCAGAAACTAGATTATACATCACAGTCAATGACTTTGAATTTCATGTCTATAATCGTTCGGATCTTTATGGACATCTTCAAGAATTGTTTGGTTTGGAGCCAACAATAATTCTGCCCAAGAAAGAAGATGATAAAACACGAGAAAATGGAAGAACAAGAACCCAGTCCAAAATTGAAAGGTTGATTGTCACACTTGAATTTTATTAATCGCCAACATTTAAACATCCGCTTTTATTAGAGTATTATTAACACTGTTTGCCTAAACACAGCCTAATCTTTCTTTGTAGATTAACTAAAACTTTTATTCTCACAAATAAGTATATAATTCTTCAAAAATTTCAATACAGACTTATGTAATGTGAAAAAGCAGTCCCGGTCTATTCTTCTCACCAGTTCTACTTCCTTCTTTGTTGATAACTACTATCAATTTGTTTTTTATTCTTTTGAATGCACATACATAAGTCTATACATACATATACATAGCTAAGGTGCATATACAATTATATTATTTTATTTTATCTGTTTCTGGGCTCTCTGTTCGTTTCATTGACCTATTTGTTTTCTTTCACCAGTACCACAGTGTGTTGATTTCTGTAGCTTTACATTTAAGTCTTGAAATCAGGTAGTGTCAGTCCTTCAACTTTGCTTTTCTCCTTCAATGTTGTCTTGGCTATTCTGGGTCTTTTGCCTCTCCATGTAAACTTTAGAATCAGTTTGCCAGTATCCAGGGGTTTTGATAGGGATTGCATTGAATCTATAAATCAAGTTGTGAAGAATCGACATCTTGACAGTATTGAGTCTTCCTATCAATGAACATGGAATGTTTCTTTAGTTATTTAGTTCTCTTTGATATCTTTCATCAGAGTTTTATAGTTTTCCTCATGTAGATCTTGTAGAAAAATTGTTAAATTTATACCTATTTCATTTTCTGTGGTGCTAATGTATGGTATTATGTTTTTAATTTCAAATTCCACTTGTTCATTGGTGGTATATAGGAAAGTGATTGACTCTTGTATAGTACTAACCTTGTATCCTGCAACCTTGCTATAGCCATTAGTTCTAAGAGTATTCTTGATCAGTTCTTTCCGATTTTCAACATAGATGATTGTGTCAGCTGCAAACAAAGAAAGTCTTTTTTCTTCCTTCCCAATCTGTATACCTTTTATTTCCTTTTTTTGTCTTATTGCAATAGCTAGAACTTCTAGTATGAATTTGGAAAAGAATGGTGAGAGGGGACATCTTGCTTTGTACCTGGTCTTAGTGGGAAAGCTTCTAGTTTCTCACTGTTAAGTATGATGTTAACTGTAGGTTTTTGTTGGTTGATATGCTTTATCAAGTTGAGGAAGTTCCCCTCTATTCCTAGTTAGTAAAACTAGAGGTTTTAATCATGAATGGGTATTGGATTTTGTCAGATGCTTTTTCTGTATCTGTTGGTATGATCCTTTGATATTTCACTTTTAGCCTGTTAATTGATTTTTGAATGTTGAGCCAGCCTTGTATACATAATAGTTTTATTTTTTTTAAAGTAGATGATGAGGATGTTTATTCTCAATTAAATATTTAGTGCATATTATGTCCCAGGCACTGAGCTTGAGGTACTGGGGATACTGAGAATGTGACAACTGTTCTATCTTGAGGGAATTTACAGCCTACTGTGGGAGTTAGAACACTTAGCAGGCAATTTTAGTGCAAGAAATATAACAGAGACAAGAATTGCATTCTCTGGGCACACATAGAAGGATCCAGGAAGGTCGGAACCTTAAAGGTGAATGAATTAAGCAGAGAAGGGGATGAAAGTTCTTCCATGGAGAAGAAACATCATATGCAATAGAGAAGTTGTTACTGAGGCTGGAGTGGATTGCTTGAGGTGGGGATAAATTAGACTAAAATGTTTAGCAGGATCTGGGTTAGAAATGTGGCCTTACCCCAGGTCAGCAGTGTTGTGTTGTGATTGGAGGGAGATAAGACTGGAGGCAGGGAGACCAGATAGAAGGACGTAGTAACAGTTCAGGGAAGAGATGATCATCAACTGGGTTGTTAGCAAGGGGAAGGAAGAGAAGGAGATGCATTCCAGATACATTTAAGCAGATGAATACTTAAGAGAGTGATGAATTAGATGTGGAGAACAAATAAGGATGAGTCAACAGCGAATCCAAATTTCTAATTTAAGCAGTAGTCATGCTTAGTCAGGGAACGTTAGAGAAAGGTTAGGGGGTAGTAGTGAGGTTAGTTTTGAATTTAGTTTTAAGCACTGAAGGCCATCTTACAAGTATGGCTCCAGAAGTGTGATTTAGGAGTTATTGGGTTATTGAAGAGGTATGCCTTGAGTTTTCATATGAAATCTTTAGTGAATTGCTGTGAATTTTTCATTTCTTAAATTTTGTGTACTTTGTGTATGGCCAATTCCTTTTTTCTTACTCTTGGCCTATCCTTTTCATTGTATTGAGAGGAAATTATTTTGGCACAGAGTGGCGGGGGTAGGGAAGGAGAAGGATCAGCTGAACCGTCAGAAGTGCTTAAAACACTTAAAACATCAGTAACATATTTTGGTCATTTTTGTTTTAATTATAATTTTTGCTGTCTTGTAAAATGATATAATGTAGTGTGATAGGCATAATGACAGATGTAATGACAGCACATCATAATTTATACTTTGTCATTAAAGCTTGTCATTCTGAAAATATACTTTTTTGTTATAGCTTCTTATATAAAAATTGGTGCGTGATAGAGTACATTCTAGGAGACATTTTAGGGATATTAGTGTCCCTTAGATGGTCATTGTTTTGTTTACTGAGCAGTCATTAGATATATTTGGAAAGATATAACTGGTATTAATAATGTGTATTGTGAGACTTCCCTGGTGGCGCAGTGGTTAAGAATCTGCCTGCCAATGCAGGGGACATGGGTTCAATCCCTAGTCCGCGAAGATCCCACATGCTGCGGAGCAGCTAAGCCTGTGCGCCACAACTACTGAGCCTGCTCTCTAGAGCACAGGAGCCACAACCACTGAGCCCGCGAGCCACAACTACTGAAGCCCGCGGGCCTAGAGCCTGTGCTCCGCAACAAGAGAAGCCACTGCAGTGAGAAGCCTGCACACCACAACAAAGAGTAGCCCCTGCTCACCACAACTAGAGAAAGCCCGCACACTGCAACAAAGACCCAACACAGCCAAAAAATAAAAATAATAATGTGTACTGTGAGGAAGTCAACAGTATTCTCAGGTACTTAAATTTTTCTCATATATGTCAATTTTTTTTTTTTTTCCTCAGAGTTAAAGTAAAAACAGAATCTCAAGACCCCACATCTTCATGGAGATCACTTATTCCAGTCATAAAGGTCAATGTGAGCACGGTAAGTAAATTCCACTACAATTAATGTTTCATGGGTTAATAACAGAACCTTTTATTTTTGCAAATATAATTTTCACTTAAGAAAGTAATTTTGTAGAGGTCTTTGGGTTCCATCCTTAATAAAGTGAAAGAATTATTTCAACACCAATACCATTTTAGCACAAATGTATAGACCTTAAAGGCTATTTATTTATTCATAAGTGATCAAATTTCTTTAAACACTAGTCTAAATTGATCAGTGGAGCAATTTAAACAGTATATAGTGCTAAAGTGGAATCATTTAGTAGTTGCTTGAAAATGCTTGTTATTAGGTCAGCTGAGAAAAAAAAATACGGCCTAAATAGTATGGCATAATATCTCTTATATGTTTTTTTTAGGGACGCTTGGCCTTTGGAAATCATTACCAACCTCAAACTCTGTGCATCAACTTTGATGATGCTTTCTTAACCTATACTACAAAACCACCTTCCAGTCATCTTGACCAGTTCATGCATATTGTGAAGGGAAAGCTTGAAAATGTTCGAGTCATGCTTGTTCCTAGTCCAAGATATGTTGGTCTTCAAAATGATGAGTAAGAAAGTCATAAAAATAACAAATAACTTCTTCATACCTATTGTAGCTTATCATTTAGAATCTTTAGTATCCTTTTAATTTCTTTGCTATAAGTTGGGCAATAATTACGTATATTTCTCTATTAAATCAACTGAGAGTATTCCTGCTTTATAAGATAAATGGAGTTTATCCACTGGTAAACTCCTATTTTAAATATTTTTCTATAAGCTATTTTTCTTGTTTTTTAATTGTAATAGTTAATATTTATTGCCATTTAATATATGTCAGACACTGTTTATAAGCTTATAATTTTTCTATCCTTTTCTCAGTGTATTTGGGAAATTTATTTTGGGCAATTGAGCCCTGATGTTTGTATGTTAGAAAATACACATTACAGGTAGGTTTTTATTTTCAGAAGGGATGGATAAATAGTAAATTCAACAAATTCATTATAGTAGAGTATCATTTGAGTTAATGAAAAGTTGAAAATTGAATCAGAATTACTCTTGGAAAACTGATGAAGTTAAGACAGTTTTGGAATTCAGTTGACATTTAAGTCCCAGTCAGTTTTCCACCTAGCTCTCCAGATTTGCTTTCCTTCAGTGAAGTAGCTCCTTCAGTGAAGTAGCTCCTTGCTTTCCTTCAGTGAAGTAGCTCCTTGCGTTTATTACACATTGTAATAATGACGCACACTAGAGTCACCCTCCTTATGGTGGGATGCTTCCATTCCAGAGGACTGGGACCCTCAGGTAACAGACACATGACTCGCATCTGACTCCCAGGCCACATGTTCATGAGTGGGGTGAGGGCTCTTGAAATCTTTGTTATTCTCAATCACTATTCTTTTTTGTGAAGGAGTCTGTGGTTAAATTTGTGTAATTTAAGTATTCATTTGATGAGTTTCCACTGTCTCAGCTTTTGTCTTTGTGTGTAGGCAATATAAAGTTTGAGGTTATGAGAAACATGATTGTTTCTTTTTAGTTCCAACTTTTGGCTAGCTTGCTATTAGATTTTCTAGGGATTGGCTAGAATGACACAGTCATTTTCCCAGCTTGAGTACCTGGGAGGCTCTGGGTCTACCTGGTTTCACACTCTTCAGGATCACTGAATTGCTAAGCATCTTGGAGTATAAGCTATGCACAAAATTCTGTATTTATGGGTGCAAGTTATAATACTGAAAAAAATAAATCTGGGTTTTTGTGAAAATTACTACAGAGTAAAATGAAAAAGTGTCCTGCTATTTGTATAAAAAGATTTACAATTGTATTTTTCACTCTTCAGAAGTAAGTTGGAGATTAAATAATGAGATTAAACCCTAACCTTTGTGATTTAATACATATTTAGAAGATTGTGAATTTGTATGTGTTATATTATCTGATGATTGAGAGGTTAATTTTGATATGGAAGGAAGATATTGTGGCGTATGACAAAGACAAAAGTTGTTAAATCAAAGCAAGTAAAGAGGGAAGTTAATTGATGGTACAGAAACATTCATTCCAGAATTTGAGTTCAAGATGTTTGCTTTAAGTTTATTTCAAGTTGATCAACTAAATATTCTTGGAAATAGGTAATATAAAGTTGTTAAAAATGACCACATTTTCTTAATTTAATGTTTCTGAAAGGTTATGCTTTATTTTACAATATATAAGATGATATTTTTAATCAGTTTTATAGTGTTATTAATATAAAATGGTTGAATTTGAAGTCTAATTTTAAATTTATTGTTGCAAATGCAGAATATGATTATTATATTCCAGTGAACATTGTTCTTTCATTGTATTTAATTAAACTGTTTTAAATGGATTTCTCTCATTCAAAACTTAAAATGAAAAATGCAGAACAGATTTTTTGTCTTTCTTTAACTGATTTTACTGGTCAAAAATTTTTCAGTGCCTATTTTTTATATAGTCTAATATAGAAAACAATTATGGAACAATTTATTGTATATGTGAAAGATGTTTTCCCTTTTCAAGTTTCTACACTTGATTGCTTTTTAGTTTTCTTTTTTGTTTTCACCCATTACCATCGTTAATTAGAATGCTGAACATTGTATATTCTGGAGATGTACTTAGTTTGCCTTCCACCTTCCTTTGTATAGACCACCAAGATTAATGGGAGAAGGTTTTGTGGTGATGCAGTCGAATGATGTTGACATCTACTATTACATGGATGAGCCAGGTATTATTTTTTGAAAATATATTTCGTAGCTACAGTTTGTTTCTTCTATGAAATGCTGATATCGAATAATATTTTAAGTATCCTTGCTTAGGATATAAATAAGCATTAATAACGGTAAATGTGGATGTGAGAATGCCTACCTAAAAAATATCTGTGTCATTTGTCAAAAGTTGAATATTACTTTAGTATTTCAGATCAAAAGAGAACAACAATATAGTAATCTTTCCTTCAAATTCCATTTTTGCAAGTATACTTCAAAAATTGTGACTACAAATGACCATGAGTGAAAACCGTTAGAGAATGTGATGATAGTTAAGGTAGTTCATGCTGGCTTAGGGGAAAAAAATCACAGTAAGTTGGATTTGAGGCTTAAAGTTTAAGGATTGAAGTCCAGCTAGTTACCATGCTTCACAGGTGGCCTCAGTTTTATAAATAAGCTAAATATTGGATTTTTAGTCATTTTTTCCTAATTCTTGTTTTTCATACCTTTCAGGAGGTTTATTAGTTCAAAGTATGTTCAAAATTATGATATTATTTGCCTTTTTTTTTGGTACCATGTTGTATTGATGGTGTAAAAGTTACAGGAGGCAAAACTTCTGGTGCTTTAGCATGAATCAAGGCAGTGATTCCAAACTATACTAGTAATACCTGTCTTTTTCACTGCCACGCAGTCACAATAAAACGAATGCCAGTGCACTTTACAGTGTCTTTGATTTAGCAGTAAAAATTACCTTTATGAGATCTTGACCCTTCAGTAAACTTTTTAATATTCATTTAATAAAATGATAAGAACACATAATACACTTCTGCCCCATACCAAAGTACACTGTTGTTTCGAGGAAAAGCACTCTGTGATTGAGTTCCAAGCTGAACTGTTTGCTCTTTTCATGGAATACCAGTTGTGCTTGAAAGAACAACTAGGGACAAACTATGGTTTTGAGCTTTCATGTGAAAGTTAGAATTTTGGAAAATTTGGGTCTGCCACTGTGAGTTTGATGACTTTTCTGATGAGACTACCAGTGATATTAACAATATGACTTTTAAAATGTTTAATAGTGAAATTTGTCTATTTGGGAAAAATATGCATGTCACAGTGAACCAATATTTTCCAAATGACCAATTCATGATGTCCGTAAAAGATTTATTCAGAGTGTAAGAGAGATCAGTAAATTTTAACGTGTCAGAGTATGAGAAGTTCAGCGATATGGTTTCAGATTCCACACTGCAAGTAATCTTTAAGAAATTACCACTTGTTGAATTTTGGTCTGGTGTCAAAGAATATCCAAAATTATCTGAAAAAGCTGTTAAAATACTCCTCCCTTTTCTGTCTACCTATTTGTATGAGACTAGGTTTTCTTCAATAGATTAAGTGTAGAAACAGCTGTGAGAATTCACTTGTTTTCTATTAAGCTGTATATTTAAGAAATTTGCCAAAATAAAAATGATGCTAATACTTCTCAATAAATTAATTTGTTTTAGAAAATATGCTTATTTTGATTAAAAATATTTTCATTAAAAATGAAATAAAATTTTATTTGTTTTCATTAAAATGTAGTTATTTTTCACATCATATTTTCATTAAATCTTATTAGACATTTTGTCATGTCAACATGTAATGAGTTTATTTTAAAAATAAAATTTAAAAATATTGCTCAATTCAAATTTTGAATACAGTAAATTTTGATAGATACAATACAAAAAAAATCCCACTTTGGGGTCCTCAATA
Organism: Physeter macrocephalus; assembly: GCF_002837175.3. NCBI lineage: Eukaryota > Metazoa > Chordata > Mammalia > Artiodactyla > Physeteridae > Physeter > Physeter macrocephalus. The sequence continues at coordinate 125,860,242 of NC_041220.1, forward strand.
TAGAGTGTAGGGGCTTCCCTGGTGGCACAGTGGTTGAGAATCCGCCTGCCGATGCAGGGCACACGGGTTTGTGCCCCGGTCCAGGAAGATCCCACATGCCTTGGAGCGGCTGGGCCCGTGAGCCATGGCCGCTGAGCCTGCGTGTCCGGAGCCTGCGCTCCGCAACGGGAGAGGCCACAACAGTGAGAGGCCCGCGTACCACAAAAAAAAAAAAAAAAAAAAATATATATATATATATATATATATAGAGAGAGAGAGAGAGAGTGTAAAGGGTTCCTGAGATCAAAAAATTTTTAGAAATGTTGATCTAAGGAAGCCTTTTAATGGTTATTTTTAGTAACTATCTTCATATTGTATATTCTGCAATATAGGACTTGTTCCAGAAGAAACAGAAGAAACTATTGAAGGAGAAATGAGCAGTGAGGATTGCAAATTACAAGATTTGCCTCCGTGTTGGGGACTGGATATAGTTTGTGGTAAAGGAACAGATTTCAACTATGGGCCATGGGCTGATAGGCAGAGGTACTTGATTAAATTATATTTCTAAGTAAAAAATTATAATACTATAATTTTTATTAAAAACTAGCTGAGTATCAGTATTTTTATAAGCTATTTTGTTATGGCAGGGTAAGATATCACTAAACATTTTAATCCAAATAATTTGTAGAGAAATTGGCACAAGCAAGTTTGCTCTAAAGGAGGAGCTAATTCATTAGAAAAATGGTGAATGAGCAGAATATTTATTGGTTCCTTGGTTTTTTCTTTTGTATTTAATCACCGAATATGCCGGGGATTGTTGGGACTATGGAGATTCAGAGCTAAAAGACATACATAGTTCAGTTTCAGAAAAAAGAAACAAAAGAGTTTTATTAAGTGCTGTATTAGAGGTATGTAAAAAGTCTGGATGAAGAATTTAGAGAGGTACTGTATTAGTTTGCTGAGGCTTCCACAACAAAGTACCGCGGACTGTGTGGCTTAAACAGCAGAAATTTCTCACGTTCTGGAGGTTAGAATTCTGAGATCAAGCTGTTGGCAGGATTGGTTCCTTCTGAGGGCCGTGAGGGAAGGCTGTGTTCAAAGCCTCCCTCCTTGGCTTGTAGATGGCCATCTTCTCCCTGTATCTTCACATGGTCTTCTCTCTTGTGTGTTTTGTAGGTCTCTGTGTCCAAATTTCCTCTTCTTGCAAGAATACCAGTCATATTGGATTAGGGCCCACCCTATTGACCTCATTTTAACTTAATTACTTCTCTAAAGACCCTGTCTCTAACTATGGCCAAATTATGAGGTACTGAGGATTGGGACATATGAATTTTAGGGGGACACAATTTAGCCCATAACAGGTTCATAACTCATATTGAAGAAGAGAGAACTGGGGAATGCTTTTTGGTTGAGGTAATATGTGAGTTGAGTTTTGAAACGTAAGTAAGAATTAGCCAGGGAAGGAAGGGAAGGATAAATAATCAAGGCAATGGAGGAGTTCTGCAAATGCATGATGGCAGTGGAGAATTATCTTAATAAGTTCTATAGGTTGTTAAAGAGATTTGTAGGTAGTTAAGAAATATATAGATTTTATACTGGAGGTAATAGGGAGTGCCTGAAAGGTAAAAAAGGGTTTTTTATTTCTTAGTTATTCTATTAATTTTGAAGTAATTTTCTATTTTTAATATATTATGAACATCTACCTACTTATTAAAGAATTTTAAACAAAGGAGGGGACATGTACTACTATTTATGAGGGAACATCTAAATTTTTATGTAAATATACATTGTTTAAAGCTAGTTTAGTCTTTCATAAACTAGCTTGAATGGAGAAAAACAAGCTTAATCAGTCACTGAGGCAGATATTACTGGGCCACTGATGGACTACTAAGAGTGCTGATACTGACTTGATATACTGACTCTTTTTATACTTAATTGTTTTATTTTTTTATTTTTTGAATTTTATTTTATTTTATGTTTTTATACATTAGGTTCTTATTGGTTATCTATTTTATACATATTAGGGCATATATGTCAATCCCAGTCTCCCAATTCATCCCAGCACCACAAACCACCCCCACCGCTTCCCCCCTTGGTGTCCATACGTTTGTTCTCTACATCTGTGTCTCTATTTCTGCCTTGCAAACTATACTTAATTGTTTTAAAAAGTGCTTTCTAAGCCTGGGCGCAGCAACGAAGACCCAACGCAGCCAAAACACACAAAAAAAGTGCTTTCTACCTAGCATTGTTAGAAGAATTATATACTTTGTCAGGTATTACATTCTGTTAACCTTGGTATCTCTAGTATATAGAAATACCTGCTCCATTAAGTAGCTAATTAAATAACAGTTGTATGGTAAATGTATAAGTAAGTGTGTTATTTGAATACTTGGAGTATGCTAATACAGTACTTCATTAAGTTCTGGGTTAGATTATTAGACCCGAAGGTAAACGTAGATTAAAATTTCAGGTTAGAAAACAAATATTTTTTAAATTACTGGATTAAAATTTTCCTTTTATAATAAAGTTTTTCATACATTAAACCATGCTGTATTTACTGTGGAATAGTTGAAAATGAGGGGTTTTACATTCCCTTAAGTAACAGTTACACTTGGCTATATTTGAAAGGAAAAAATTAAAGCAGTGCTTTAACACAGACACAGAATATTTTTGCATTTTAGTATTTGAATAAAGTGTGATTCTTCTTAAACTATATTTAATTGTATTGCATTAAGACAAGTATTAGGCTATATTTACATGAAAATCCTAGCTAAAATTCTTTTAATATATAGTCATATTCACTCTTTGGGTGATCTTCATGATACTGAAGATAACATGAAAGAAAAATTTGCTTTACCAACTCCCTTCAGTAGGTCCTGCCACTGCTAGGAGAGAACAGCAATACATTTTTTAACCTGGACTTAACAAAACCATTCAGATTTATTAAAAAGAAAAAAGAAAGAAAGAAATTTATCACATGGGTTTAGTTTCCTTGTGTGAGTAATAATAGTATTTATCTCCTCCCTTATATATGCAAATTGTGCATTTCCTCCCTTGTAGCCATTTCCTTTTCTTCTTCCCCATACTGAGTTTCTAAACAAATATGAACTGTTATCAGAAATGTTAATTAGGTCATTTTTTTTAGTATCTATATATTAGTGTAAGAAATATAGAAAGAAATCTCAACTGTTTTATTATTGGATAGTTCACTCAGCATTGTGAGTTTTTGATCTCTGATGTAGCATGACTTTATTTAGCTTATAGATTTTAATGTCAGTTCTATTACCTTTACATGATTTTCTTTTTTTTTTTACCATCTTTATTGGAGTATAATTGCTTTACAGTGGTGTGTTAGTTTCTGTTGTATAACAAAGTGAATCAGCTATACGTATACATATATCCCCATATCCCCTCCCTCTTGTGTCTGAATCTTTAAGACACTCAGCTTTTCTTTTTAAGAGTTTTCATGACAGAGTTGAAATATAAACTTTATAAATTCGTACTTAACTCCTTAATGATAACTATAGTAATGCAAATATTCCTGATATTGTCTGGCCTTTTATTGCTTTCCCTTAAGTGCTTTCATTTATATTTTCACACTTGATCTTCATAACAGTGAGAGACACAAGGACAGGTGTGGTGATCTGATTATACCTGTGAGAAAATGGAGACACAGAAGTTCAGTGATTTGGGCAGGATAGTAAAGCTATAGCATCTAGAGCCAAGATTCAGACCAACCCTTAAAGTCCACTGCTCTTTTCATTATATCCTGCTACCCATTTTATAGTCCATGATCACCTAATGATCAGATGGATTCTTTGTCTTGAAAGCTTAGTTTTATATATTTGTGTCTTAGCCAAAACATTTACAGACTTAATTTTCTTTTCATGTCTATAATGGATCAGTTTGCAAATTTTGTTCTGTTGATCTGATTTTTCCTAGTCAGTTTATTCCAAGCAGCATTTCCTGTTACTGATGACTCCTTCCTCAGCTCTTCCTATTTAAAAGTCAGAAACTGATACTTTTTCTGAATGTATGAGTAACATGCTAATTTTTAATTATATAGAAGACTATGAATTGTAAGTGTCTTGGTTTCTTTCCTGTTTGTCAAATGATATGGGGAGGCAAATACATTAGAGTCCTAGCCTCCAAACACTTCTTTCTTTTTAGAAATCTATTGCTCTTTAGACTCTTATTGTTATAACACTGATTAATAGTGATTATGGAAATAATAGAAATATGCTTTCTCCATGTGCCATGTACTGCCAAGTCTTTTTCATATATGTTGTCATTTATTTATTGGATCTATTCTCTGAGACTGGTTATGATAATCCTCTTTTACAGGTGAGGAAGCAGGCGAGTGTCCTCAGAAAGGTTAAGTAGTAATTGTCCAGAGTGGAATGATTCTAATTAAACCATCCCCCTTCAGCTCTTTCTTTGCCATTTGCACAATTGGTATACCTGTAGAAAGTCTTTAATTTTTCACAGTATATTTGAATAGTGCAAATTTGGTCTTACCTATGTCTTATTTGATAGTAGTATATTATGTTTGAGTAGTGCAAATATGGTCTTACCTATGTCTTATTTGATAGTAGTATATTAAGTGCTCAAAGCTCATTGATCTCTGGAAGTATAAAACATTGGAGAAAACAGTCTTTCATTTCATTGAAAGGAAATCACGGTAGGTGTTATTTTGTGACTTATAATTTTTTTTTCAATTTTATGTCTAATTGTTAAATAAGATAACAGTGGTAATAGAAAGTTATAATACTGATTTGTCTCTTATCAGAGGTAATTTTATTTGAATAACTTGTCATTATATGTCTTTCTTCCTCCTTATTTAGAGATTGTTTATGGAAGTTCTTCTTCCCTCCTGATTATCAAGTTCTGAAAGTCTCTGAAATTGCACAGCCTGAGAGACCAAGACAGATCCTTGCTTTTGAACTACGAATGAATATCATTGCAGATGCTACAATTGACTTGCTGTTTACCAAAAATAGGGTAATTATTGAAATAATATAGTAGAAAATTATGTGTAAAATTTGAACATTATTTTCCAGAGTATCTTTCTGGTGACTAGTCCTATACTCAGATTCATTTCTATGAGCTTCCCTGACCCCCACCCCCAGTAATTGTGTGTATGTTACTTTCATTAAGTGCCAAATAGTAGAAAGAAGTTAATTAATAATAATAGACCTTTATACTATAGTCTGATTCATTTTCTCCTTTAAATCTGGCCAAACTGTTTTAGTATATTTTTGGTATAAATTTGAACATTTGCTCTTAGGAACTTTTAATACCTATTTAATATTATTGATGATTAAATTTTGTCTTTGATAATAACTGAAAAGTAGAGATGGGAGTGTAGGTATAATAAATGTCTCATGAATTATTTTTTGCTTTTGGTAGGAAACAAATGCTGTACATGTAAATGTAGGAGCTGGCTCATATTTAGAAATTAATATTCCAATGACAGTCGAGGAAAATGGTAAGCTACGATGAGAGATTTTCTGTTTTAAGTGTTTAGTAGGGGAATAGTTAATATATACACAATTGTTAATCCAGTTAGACTAAAATTAATGGGGTTTTCTTTTTCAGCTTTTTATTATATTTTGATGTGCCTGTAGTTAGTAAATACTATATTATTCATGCACTTGGAGAGAAGGGAAAAGTTTTAATCAAGCTAGGTCTTATTATTCTGTGCTTTCATTATACCTTACACTTCTTTTGTAAGTTTGTGCGTAGTTTGCTTAGTGTATGTTTTTCCTGTTAGTCTGTTGCTCTGTGAAGGCTGGTGCTACGTATTTCTTTTCACTGGTGTATACCTGTGCCAAACCCAGGACCTGGCACGTGGTCCATGGGCAGAAATAGATGAATGACTAATAGGCTTTGTTTTAGGTTATATTGTTAGTAGATTTTTGTCAGGAAGTAACCTGGGTACTTTGAATAGCATAACTTTAAGAAAGAAGAATATTTCATATTTAAAATATTAAATCATGCCCTGATTAGCTGTAGTTTTATCTGAGCTAAGATAATCTTAGTTCATTATGAATTTGAAATTTGGGCTCTGATACAGGTTAATCAGTAACATAATTAAATACTTTATTGTTAAATTTATCAAAATATTATAAAGTCTCCCTCATTTCTCCTTGTTCTTCCCATCCTCTTATTACATTTGTAATTGAGACCAGTTGAAATGAAATTCTGCTTTATTTCTTCACTTTCTTGAGAGTATGGAGAGTAGCAACTCGCCAATGTTTTTAAATTACTGAATAGCAATGTTACTGTTGCTAAGTATAATTAGAATAATTTTTATGTATTTCTTGGCTCTCTTCTCTTGTTTCTGTCACTCATTTTGTTGCCACGATAAGAAGAAAACAGGCAAAGGTGTTGACTAGATTTATTAGCTTGCATAAAAAGGTAGCAGTTGAGTCTGCCTGCTTAGATAATTAATTGAAAAAGTGACCTAGAATGAGATAGTATATCTTTTCCCTGTAACTTTAGGGGTATTACACTGAAGAACTAAAACCTTATCTTAGTTACTTTTAAAAGAATAACCTAAGTCTTGAAGCAGATGCTTGAGATTCTCTAGGATTCAGAGTAGTCAGCTGGAAAGAAGCATCTTTCAGGATAGCCTTAATTACTGATATATAGGATCTCTAATTCTGTAAGGGAAGAGGCTGTTGAGGGTTGCACAGAATTGAGAATGGTTCAGTTAAGGGAGTGCTTTGGCCTTTTTTTTTTTTTTTTTTGATTTGTTTATTTATCTTTGGCTGCGTTGGGTCTTCGTTGCTGCACATGGGCTTTTTCTAGTTGTGGCGAGTGGGGGCTTCTCGTTGCGGAGCACAGGCTCTAGGTGCGTGAGCTTCAGTAGTTGTAGCACGTGGGCTCAGCATTTGTGGCTCGCGGGCTCTACAGCGCAGGCTCAGCATTTGTGGTGCACGAGCTTAGTTGCTCCCCGGTATGTGGGATCCTCCTGGACCAGGGCTTGAACCCGTGTCCCCTGCATTGGCAGGCGGATTCTAAACCACTGCGCCACCAGGGAAGCCCCTCTGCCTTTTTAAACTGATGATGCATATAGGAAATAATATTTGTACAGATTTTTGGGGGGGTACATTTATTGGTGCACTGGGGTAAAGGGACCATCTGAGGACTGAAGCATCAATATCTTAAGCATATACCTATTATGAATTCATGGGAAGTGCCACAGCACACTGACTGTTGAACTGAATGAGTTAAGTGTCCAAGGAAAACCCAGTCAAGTTCTTGGTAAAGGTTAGGTGGCTTTTAAGATGACTGTCTTCAAAGGGAAAAATAGACTTAGTTCTTAGACAATAACAAATATAATTAGAAAACATTTAAAAACTGGTCCCAGAGATTCAGGTGTTTGGGGAAAAAAGAATGCCCAGAGCAGGAGGCATGTTGAATTAGCCATATAAGAATGTTCATAGTGTTAGTGTTCATAGGAGGGCAGTCCATCAAGAAAAGAAGTGAAATACTCTGAACCTGTCTGCTTTTATTCAGAATGGGGCTGTGTTGTTTGGTAACTGTCACTATGTAAGGAATAGTTTTTTTGTTTAGCGACTGTCATTACACATTTTTTTCAATAATTTATTTGTGCAGTCTCCTGACTTCTCTCCTACCTATCCTTGCCCTGATGGGTGGATTTTGAACAAGGATATGATATATTAGATCCATCCTATTCCCTTTTTTTTTTTATACTGCCTTTTCTACAGACAGATTTCAGACTCTTTGAAGTCATTTAGTGAAAGGGTCTGTCCTGGGTGCTGGAGTAGATTTGGATTTCTAGCATTGCCTATCTGTAGGTATGACTAACTCAAGATTTTCTTATTGGGATATTCAAAGCCATGTTTTCAATACCTCTATAATAAAGCTGGTGTTTTAATTTCCAAAAAAAAAAGAAAAAAATAACTGTCATTACATAAGGGGTAGTTGAAAATGATGAGAATATGTACCCTTGAGTCAGTGAAAAAAAAAGACATGGGAGCAGTCTTAAATATTTGCACACTATCATTTGGAAAATAGACTCGTAGTTTTGCACTGGAAAGCAGAGTCAGGATAGACCTTATATGAAGATGGAACTCTTTTCCGTCAGAGCTGTCCAAAATGAGAAAGGTTACCTATTAGATAGTATACTCCACATTATTGGGGGTGTATTTAAATAGTGACTGATTACCATTTTTCAGGAATTCCTTCTTTGGGTGGTGGGGGAATTTGTTTCCAGTCTAAAATTTTTAATTATATGTATATATTTCTTTAGGTTCTTAATTTTTATGTTTTCACTTATTTTAGGTTACACCCCTGCAATTAAAGGACAACTCTTACATGTTGATGCCACTACCAGCATGCAATACCGGACTCTTTTAGAAGCAGAAATGTTAGCAGTAAGTCTAGAGTATATGATAATATGCCTACATCCGTAAAATACAAATTTGGTTTTAATTTTTTTAATATAAAATTTTAATGGCCAGGAGGTCATCACATGGTCAGTCTTCTCATTCAAGAACGACCAGATGCTCTTGACCATGTTTTTGGGAAGAGGTGTAGATTCCCAATGCCGTGGACTCCCTTTGGCATCTCTCTGTTGCTCTTCTTTTGGGGGAAATGAATATAAGGCAACACTACATGTGTTTTTGGCCTTTAAAAATGTGAAAAGTTCTTGGCGTATTGTTTTTAAACTTCATTGTATGGCTAGACTAGCTGTCTCCTATGCTGTAAGTAAGATAATTTTTTACTCTGTGTTTTCTGGCCCCATCAGATTCTCAGGGCTTAATAATTCATTGTCCTTTTTTACTTGATGAATAAGGTAAAAGGAAGAAAATCTTACTGATACCCTGAATTGCTCCATATTAGAAACAGAATAAATATGGAAATGCTCATGATTGAAAACTGCAGGTCAGGAACTCATTAATCAAGCAGATTATTATTTTTTCTCAGGGGTGACAATAACAACGATAATAACAAAAGTCACTGCGTAGAATGGCTGATATTTAGAGAGGATTCTTTTATATTAGATGATATCATTAGGTCCTTAATTGCTTGTCTAAACAAGCATATTTATATATGATATATGTAAATTAAGAAGAAAATTTTGCAATTACCAAGAATATAATGAATACTATAAATGTGAATATTCAGCATTTTAATGAATTCCTGAGCTATTGCTGATAAATGGTGCTGTGCAATAACGGTATTCCTGGCCAGGCAGCTCTTGCATTTGCAGAATTGCCAAGCTTTAGCAGGTGGAATATACCACAAAGCATCATGTCAGATTTATAACTACTGTGCTGTTAGTCAGATTTTTTTTTTTTTTTTTTTTGTGGTACATGGGCCTCTCACTGCTGTGGCCTCTCCCGTTGCGGAGCACAGGCTCCGGATGCGCAGGCTCACGGGCCATGGCTCATGGGCCCAGCCGCTCCGCGGCATGTGGGATCTTCCCAGACCGGGGCACGAACCCGTGTCCCCTGCATCAGCAGGCGAATTTCATCCACTGCGCCACAGGGGAAGCCCTACTGTGCTGTTAAATGAGAACCGAGGAGGCACTGGTGGCCAAACTTCTGTGTGACAGTATGCATTGCATTCTACTCTGCCTGACCCTGAGCCTCTCACTTAACATATTAGGTTTAAAGAAGAGTTAGTGAAGTTGGCTGTTACTCTGTTTGTTTAGCTACAGTATCAAAACTGTAGCCTGATTTGTTCTTAAAGTTTTCTGGCCACATCATGGCTTAGTATTTCAAGGAGCTGGATGTAACCATGGATACTGACCTTTAGCCACAGTAATATTAAAATCTCTAAGGGACATTCTGTTTGGCTCAGTAGGAAAATAAGTTTTAATTACTCGCCAGTTTGTGCGAGTTCATTTCTAATGCTGTCACACAATGTCATATTTTAACCTCTGACATTTTTACTTAACATTTGGTTTGCAGTTTCACATCAATGCCAGCTACCCCCGAATATGGAACATGCCACAGACATGGCAGTGTGAATTAGAGGTTTATAAAGCCACCTACCACTTCATCTTTGCACAGAAGAATTTCTTCACAGGTAATTTTCTAATAAGTGTAAATACAATGAGATTTGAGATTTATCATAGTGACCTTGTTTATAGTCAATAAGTTTCGCTTTTAGATTCAACACAGGGACTTGATGACACAATTCATACTTTATTTTATACTTCTTTTGGAGCCAAGTTTATCAAAGGAAAAACTGAAATATACATGTTCTGTGCTGTCTTCTAACCCAAACAAGGAAAATATGAACCCCAAATTGAGCTTAGGAGGAAGTGCAAGAACTCATTTTTGTGTCAGTCTAGTGGGGGATAAGTTGGGGAAGATGAATCAGTTTCTTTCTCTTCCTGAATTAGGCATCATCGTGGCTTTATTATTTTGTTTTAGTTAGTAATCCACAGATAGTATATTCAAATAGTCAAATATGTTATTTTTGTATTTGGAGTCCCTACTTAACTCCTTTCTCTTGGCATGTATAATTGAGTTGATGCTGTCATTAGGTGGAAAAAATTCTTTTATTTCTTGCAGCGTATTATGATAGCTACTCATTATTTTATGATTATGGGAACATGTGGTCTTAGTCTCTGAATGACATAAATATTGCTACATAAAAATAAGCATTTTTTGAGCCTTTCTGTAAGAAGTTTAGCCAGAGTTGGTCTGCTTTTCTAGGATCAGTGGCTACCCCAGAACTCCTAATATTTGCTTGACTGATTGCTGCATTTATCTGTTCGTCCATCCACCCACCAATCATTTACAAGCATTCTGTGCTGAGTACTAATATTTGTGGGTATAGCAGTGATTAAGATATTCACAGGTTTCCCTGTCCTGACATTACTTACTAGCAATATGATGTTGGCCAAATTTCCTAATTGTTTAAGCTTCGGTTTCCTTATCTGTGAAAGAAGGATAACAATTTCTAACCTAATTTTGCTATTGCTAGAGTTTTGGCCTTTTATAATGATGCCACTACTATAATATGTTCAATCATTCGTCTTCTATATTTGTTTTTTGCTTTGATCAGGAGCCTTATCGTGGGGATTAGATAGGATGATCCTGTATTTTTGCAGTTGTATAATTCTTCTCCAAGGCTCAAGTCAAGGTCCCAGTAGTAGAAACTTTGACAGAGTCCCTGGCAAGTTAAATTTTTGTCAGTGAAGCTGAATATTGAATAAGTACTACTTAATTCAGATTTATGAAAAAAATAATAGCTAAAACTTACAGTGTGTATTAGTGTCTGTGTCTGTTCTAAGCAGTTTCACATATTAAATCATTAAATCCTCATAATAATTCTCTGAGGTCAATTTTATTATCATTATCCTTATTTTACAGATGAGGGCAGTGAGTTACAGAGTGGTTAAGCAATTTGTCCAGGGTTACACGACTAAGTCAAGCTAGGATTCCAACCCAAATAGTCTGGTTCAAGAATCTGTCTTTATATAGATAGCTTCTTTGCATAGTCTTTTCCTTCTCACTTAAGATTTTATCATTTCTAACTTTGCTAATCTTTTAAAATAGATTCCAGTTTCTTTCTTTCTTTTTAGACTTTTAAAATTATAAATTATTTAATTTATTTAAACTTAAAGAAAAAACCCAGTATTTTCAAGCATTCAATACTTCACATTGTTTTTCCTCCAGAATTTCACAATCTCAGACTTTAGCAGTGCTAAGAATACTTGGAGTAGAAGTATAAATTTCTCAAAATTTAAACTTTATTTTGTAGTAGCGCTTACATTTAGACTGAATATTGTATTAGTTAAACAAGTACACATTTCCTAAATTACAATTGTGTTTTTTCTTAAATTGTTTTCTTTCTCTAAATCTAATCTTTATGCTTATACCTATTTAACTTCACTTTTTAGTTATTTTTTTCTAAAATTTATTTGGAGAAATTTAAAAAATATAGAAAGGTACAAAACTTAAGTTCTCATCTCCCAGATTTAACAGCTATAAAATTTAGATATATTACTTCTGAAATCTTTCTAGAGTCCTTCAAAAACTTATTTATTCTTTAAAAAAGATACTATCAGAGAGTGATATTAATTTAGCCTTGGAGAGAACATACTTGGTCATAGTGTTTGAATTGCTTTTCTCTTTTCTCAGTTTTACATTTCTCTGTTGACAGATTTTTGCAGAAAATAAATTATCTATTTGGTGTGAGGGAATACCTAATATGCCTCAAGAGCCATTCTCATGCCAGTTATTAGTGGGATAAAATTGTTCTTAAGAGATTTCAATGTGGGACAGAGATCTCTTCATGATAAATACAATATAGAGCCTCAGGAATAAAAGATGTAAAACAAAGGCAAAAGTGAAGTCTTTACAGGCAATAATGAAATTGACTTAGGTTTACTCTGATAATGGGAGAAGAAGACAATATAATGGTATTGCAAAGCCCCAGTACCAGGTGATGGACATTTTGTAGGGTGTTGGCCTGTCAACTTAATTATAAAGTGAGTTGTAGGTGAGTTTTTTCCCAGACTAACATTTAGATTACCAACTTCACAACTTTTAAAATTTTGTTATCTAAATGATTAAGGCCGTCATCAAGAAAGTGCTTCCAAATAAATAAATTTATTTGGTAAGACCACCTGGTAATAAGAGCAGCTTTTGTTTTAAGGAGAAATACATATTGGAAGTAGTTTTTGAGGTTCCTAGTAAAAATATTTTCTTACCATAATTTTTCATATTTGTCAGTAAAGATATTGTATAAGCTGGTAGGGAAACTATATTGCAGACTATACTGATGTTTAGATAAGATATTAAAAAAACTAGGAAGACATTAAAATAGAAATTGGCTAAAAACTATAAAATTATGTTGGTTTCCTTAGATGATTAGTAGATTATTTGAATTTGTGTTTATTTTACTAGCAATTATAGCTCAGTCTTTTAAGTAGTAGTGTGAAGTAGATAAATGCAACCAGTATAAGTTGAGAGTCACTTATTAATAATGATTCAAAACAAATATAAGCCATGATCTCAACTCAGAGAGAACTTATAGGGATATCACTTACGGGAATTTATTTATCAGTCTCAAGTATATTGGCGTGTGTAGTACTAGACTTAGACAAATAAAACAATACATAACAGTATATATACACACACACACGTTGAGTGCAAGCATGAATTTCAAAGCTAACAAATGCATGTAAGACGTGGATACAGAGGAAATCAATACTATCTGAAGATAATTAGAGAAAGTAAGGAAGGACATTAAGATCAGAAATGGTCTTTGTAAATGAGCTCAGTAATATTAACTAAAATTTGCATCGTATGTTTTCATAAAACATTCCAAAGCATGTTCATTGGTATCATCTTCACAACAACTCTGAAAAGGGATAGCTGTTATTGTTATCCTTGAGTTAACAATGAGGAAATTGAAGAAACATTCAATGACTTGGGCAGACTTACGAAGCTAGTAAGTGGAAGAGACATTTAAGAACAATTTTTTGACTGTAGTACTCTGTACTGTCTCTGTAGTGTCATGCTGTTGTTAAAGATGGTTAGAGTTTTCCTGCAACAAAGAGGTTACCAAAGAGTGTGTTCATTTTAGAAGGGATGAATAGTTTGAGTAAAAGTGCAGAACCAAAAATGTTTATGAGGAAGAAAAGTGTGAAAATCAACTTGATGAATGGTGAATTTGTAGTGTGTAGTTGGCTAATCCCAGAGATGACTTCTGGGCATCTCTTAAGTGCTGAACGCTGTGTTAAAGAATAAAGTTAGATAGTAGGGATGCAGTCAGGTTAGTTAGGTAGGGCGGTATGTAGAAGTAAAATTTTAGAAGTAGGCGTAGATACTATAAGGTATGATGAGCTACTGTGATTGCTTGTTAAATGAAATAAAAATATATTTAAAGTAAAATTGTTAAGTGGAAATTTCCGTTCTCTAGTCTTAGAACAGGTTAATAGCCATATGCCTTTTATTGTTGATATAGTAAAACTGCATCTTAGTAAGATTAATTTAAATTGTTATTAAAATTTGATATCAAATGTATTATTTTGCTATTTTATCAAGAGAGGAATCTAATATATGTGCACAAGTTTCTGTACATTGCAGCTAAATTTTGAATGAGTTCATATGATATTTGACTTCTGATTTCATTACTGAATCTAATATTTTTCAGTTTAAAGATCTCCTTTAAAATTCAAAGAAAACCACTTTAAATATTTAATTATTTTTGCCTATTATTTTCCTTAGAATATCTTTAATACTAAGTGCTACTGTTTGTGGAGTGCTTATCCTATGGCAGTTTCTGTGCTAAAAGTTCACATATATCATCTAAATTCTCACAATAAGTCTGTGAAGTTGTCCCCATTTTGTAAAAGAGAAAACCGGTAACATTTCAGTCATTTGTTCAAGATTATGTAACTAGTAAAATGATAAAGCCACAATTTAAACCCAGGAATGTCTGGTTGTCAGAGTTTGTGCTATAACAATGGTACTTGTAGTTGTTTCCCTCTCTCAAATACACAAAGTTCTGATTTTATAGCACTGTGTTATGTACTGTGAGTATACAAAGATGAGCTTGACACCTTTTAGGAGGAGACCATTTATTGAAGAACATCATTGCCGGGAGTATACAATGCATGCAATAATGTGAATGCCAGAGGAAAAGTAGAGGAAAGCACTGTGATAGAACAGGGCTAACATCTTTATATAAAGACTTTTTGCCTATTGAGGTTAAAAAAAAAATTAAGGTATGAAAGGTTAAGCAGACTAAGAACTATGAACTATGATCAGACTATGAACACCATTTTAAAAAACAACACTTAAACCAACAAATCAGCAATACAGTAAATCAGCAATCAACAAAGATGACTGACTATCATTCTAAGGCCAAGTCTTTGTTTTGTTCACATCGTATTCCCACAGTCTAAAACAGAGTCTGGCACACAGTAGACATTCTGTAGGTATTTGTTTTGTGAATAAAACAACACGAATAATGTTCAGCCCTACTTGTAATTAAGAAATTAAATTAAAGTGAGAGAGCATTTTTCAATTACCAGTTATCAAGCTGCATCACCCCCACTCCCAGCACCCCCGCCAAAACAAAAAATAGAGAAAGGGAGAGAGGTAGAAAGAAATATAATGCAGGAGCAGGTACAGTGAAATGGATAGTTGACCATACATTTCTAATAGGAGCATAAATGGATCTACTACTCTTGGAAAGCAGTTTTGTGATTTATAATAGTCTTAAAAAAATTCATAAACTTTGACCTAGCAAATCCATATTTTAAATCTATCCTGACAAAATAATCCTGAGTATGTAAAATATCTTGCATGAAAATATACATGATAACATTATATATAAAAAAATTTGAAGAAAGTCTAAATATCCAAGTACAGTAAATGGTTAAGTAAATCTTTGCAAATCTTTTTAATGAACAAAATTTTTGTTAATGTGTATGAAATAACATGACAAAATTTTGAGTTCAATGAAAAAAAGTAATATAACTTGTACATCTAGAATAGTGTAAAAATCTACATAGAAAAAAGAACTAGGATGAGATATATCCACAATGTTAGGTATTTTGGTAACAGAATATCAGGTAATTTTTTTTTCCTCTTTTATCTTCTGAAGTTTCTTTAAAAACATAATAGGTATATGAAATGCTTAAAAGTTTTCTTATTTGGAACTGTGATTAGTAAGTAAGCATTTTTACTGTCAAATCATTTAGCTACATCTTAATCACCTCTTAATATTTTTGTATAAAAGTTCTTTTTAGATAACAATAGGAAACTTTTTGGTGTTAGAATATTTTTATTTTGTTTTCTGAATTTCAATTAATTTTACATTCTGTCTCCTACCTCAATAATTTTAGATTTAATTCAAGACTGGTCAAGTGATAGTGCTCCAGACATTTTTTCATTTGTTCCATATACATGGAATTTTAAAATCATGTTTCATCAATTTGAAATGATTTGGGCAGCTAATCAGCACAATTGGATTGACTGTTCCACTAAACAACAGGAAAATGGTAAGTACTTTTTAAAAATGAGGTTAGTATTCTGTTCATTAAGACAAATACCAACAAAGAAAACTGGTATTGATTTTTGTAGTTTTAATAGATACTAGAATTGATCTTTTTTTCCATTGTCTTATAAGACTCTCAGAGAACTACTTCAGAATTTGTATTACACTAAGCATATTAAATTTAATTTTGTTTAGGTGTGTATTTAAGGCAGTTTTTGTTTAAAATTTTTTTGAAATTAAAAGTAAATTTCTTTTTCTTTTTTTTTTTTTTTGCAGTGTACCTGGCAGCCTGCGGGGAAACGTTAAACATTGATTTCTCTTTGCCGTTTACGGACTTTGTTCCAGCTACATGTAATACCAAGTTCTCTTTAAGAGTACGTATAATTGGATGCATTGTTTATTCCACAAGGTTTATTAGTAAGTTTGGTTTCCCAGCACTTACCTTCACTCTCTCCTGCCCATCCTGTTGCCACCCTGAAGTATTTTGGTTTTCCACCATTGTTCACTAACTTCAGTGGCACACTGAAGTTGCCTGTTTCTTTTTTGTAGTTAACTGTAATATTCTGCCTTTCCCCTGAGTTCCCCAAGTTCCCCTAAGAAGTTGGGCAGTAACTTGAAAAGATATGTGTACCCCAGTGTTCATAGCAGCATTATTTACAATAGCCAAGATATGGAAGTGACCTCAGTGCCCATTGACAGATGAATGAATAAAAAAGATGTGATATATATACTCACTGGAGTATTACTCAGCCATAAAAAAGAATGAGACCTTGCCATTTATGACGTGGATGACCTGGAGGGGTATTATGCTTAGTGAAATAAGTCAAACAGAGAAAGGCAAATACTGTATGTTTTCACTTATATTTGGAATCTACAAAACGAAATGAACAGATAAAACAGAAATGGACTTCCAGATACAGAAAACAAACTAGTGGTTACCAGAGGGGGGAGGGGAAGGAGGAGGGGTGAAGTAGGTGAAGGAGATTAAGAGATATAAACTACCAGTTATAAAATAAGTCACAGGGATGCAATGTACAGCACTGGGAATATAGTCAATATTTTATAACTTCGTATTGATATAGCATATAATCCATAAAAACACTGAATTGTGTTATATGACTGAAATGAATATAATATTGTAATCAACTATACTTCTATTAAAAAAAAAAGCTGGGCAAAAAAAAAAAAAAATTCCTTGAGTGCATTATTTTGTTAGAGCTCATTTCTGACCTCTGTGACTAATCTATATGTTCTCTTAAGAACTTATTCTAACTCTAATATTAGTCTGTGAACTGGATTTTACATTTCTCTATACAGTTGACACTTGAATAATGTGGAGGTTAGGGACGCTGACCCTCCCTGCCATCATAAATTTGTGTGCAACTTAGAGTCAGTTCTCCTTATATCCTCCACATCCTTGGTTCCTCTGTATCTGAGGTTCAGCATCTGCAGATTCAACCAACCACAGATTGTGTAGGACTGTAGTATTTACTGCTGAAAAAACATCCATGTATAAGTGGCCTGTGCAGTTCAAACCTGTGTTGTTCAAGGGTCAGCTGTATTTCATTCTTAATTTTAACCATGAATTCAAGGAGTAAACCCCATGATCCAAAAGCCAGCTCTTAGGAGTTCAAAGTTCATGGTACACCTAACTTTAAGGTACACAATCATTAGTAGTTGTAGTATTGATGGAGGTTATGAAGGTAAAAAATAGCAACAATAATAAGAGCAGCCAGCAAGTATTAACATCTTCTTTGTGCCAGACACTACTCCAAGTGCTTTATGTGTAATAACTCATTTAATCATTCTCAGAACAGCCCTCTTGAAGTAGTTGTTGTTATTATCTGCATTTACAGAATAGGAAACTAAGGAGGCAAGTTTATGTAACTTGTCATATAGCTAGTGAGTGGCCAAGTTAGAATTGGAGCCCAGGCAGTATAGTTTAGGGCTCCACTCTTTTAACCACCCCACGGTGCTTCCTGTTAAGAAACCAAGCATCAAAATGAGCAAAGATTCAGGGACCCATGAGGAAAAAAAGTGAAACTCAGTGAAGATCCTTTGATATAATTCTTAAATTCTAGTAAGTCTTGAGGAACCAAGACTTACTAGAATCAAAATAGACAATCATATTTTTAAAAATACAGAACATATTCCACCTGAGCTTATATTAGCTGATTTTTAATTTTTTTTTTACTGAGTTACGTGTGAAATATCCAAGGAAACCCATGGTAGATAATCTTCTTACTGTTTTCTAGAAACTGTGCTGTTTATTTCCCTGATTTTTTTTCTTGACTTTTTTTTCTTAGAGATTTTATTTTTATTATTATCTTTTTTAAAGAAGGTTAATTAATTAATTAATTATTTTTGGCTGTGTTGGGTCTTCGTTGCTGCGCATGGGCTTTCTCTAGTTGCGGAGAGCAGGGGCTACTCTTCGTTGTGGTGCACGGGCTTCTTATTGCGGTGGCTTCTCTTATTGTGGAACACGGGCCCTAGGCGCGCGGGCTTCAGTAGTTGTGGCACTCAGGCTCCGTAGTTGTGGCTCGCGGGACCTAGAGCACAGGCTCGGTAGTTGTGGCACACAGACTTAGTTGCTCCGTGTCATGTGAGATCTTCCTGGACCAGGGCTCCAACCTATGTCCCCTGAATTGGCAGGTGGATTCTTAACCACTGTGCCACCAGGGAAGTCCCTTTCTTGACTTTCTAAGCAGAATTTAGTTTCAGTCAATGTAAGATCTTATTCCAGTTACTTACCTGATTATTCAGTGTAAAACCTGCCATTTCAAATTTATGTTTATTTTCTGTTTAATTATTATAGATAAGCTTGCCTGTAAATAGTAACCTAACAAATTTATGTACCTATTTTGTTACTTTGGGTTATTATAAATTATTTTTTAGGGAGAAGATGTTGATCTTCATTTGTTTCTACCAGATTGCCACCCTAGTAAATATTCATTATTTATGCTGGTAAAGAATTGCCACCCAAATAAAATGGCTCATGATACTGGTATTCCTGCTGAATGTCAAAGTGGCCAGAAAACAGTTAAACCAAAATGGCGGAACATTACTCAAGAAAAGTAAGTACTTAATATTAGTGATCTAAGTATTTTGTGTTTATGTGGAGAAATTACTCTTCTAATTCTTTAAAAGAATGACAGTAAAATTTGATTATCTGTAACTGGTGTCTGTATACAATCAAAGGAAGAAGTACCAGACTAGAAACTTTATTTTTACTCTTCAAAGGGCTGGTTGGGTTGAATGCTGGACTGTCCCAAGTGTCATGCTTACAATTGATTACACATGGCATCCAATTTATCCACAAAAAGCAGATGAACAGCTAAAACAGTCATGTAAGTGTTTTTATATAATTTGTACGTTGAAATATCTAGTGTTATAATTGATAAACATCAAAGATACAAGGAGAAATTAAAAATATTTGAAAATGCATCTATTGGCAATTTTATACATTTAAAATTTTTTAAGGATTTTGGTATAATTACAGCCAACTTTCATTGAGCATTTACTGTATATCAAGTACTATATCAAATACTAGGCCAAGCTGTTTCCTGGTTTACTTTATCTCATTTAACTCTTGAAGCAACTCTGTGAGATAGATGTTATAATTATTATTGTCATTGTAGAGTTGAGGAGATATGCTCAGAGAAAGTAAGTAATTTTCTCAAGGTCTGCTGAGCTAGAAGCAGCAGAGCTGGAGTATGAAGTTAGGTATATGTAAATCTATATATTTAAAGCGCTTGATTTTGTGAAATGTTAGTTTCTTTAATGCATTTTGACAACTGTCATATCATTTATAGTTTCCCTGAGCCTTAAGTGCTGCTTTATTTGTATCCAAAGTGGAATTAGGGTTAAGTGATATTTTCTGTGTATTTTTCCAGTGAGTTAAGTTTTTAAGAATAGTTTTTGTAACTTTCTCTTATGTATATGTTAATAATGTCACACTGCATTTGAATAGCTGTTTATGTGAAAATAACTTTATAGTTTAATGCCTAAGTATAGTTAAAGCCTAATTGTGACCCAGATTTACAGTATGTTGACAGAACTTGATGGAAATGTTGCCTTTGTTAATGGGAACTTTTCATCGATTCTTTGAAGTTTGATTTATATATTTTTATACATATTTCAATGAAGTCCATTCTTTATTGCATTCTTAACTATTACTCTTTCAGGTTTGTTTTCAGTATATTCTACAGATATTTTATCAGCATTAGTTGCTTTCATATTTGCAAAATAGAATTTCTTAGTAACTAGTTCTTTGAAGAACTTTTAAGAGGTGCTTTCCTCTCTCACCCCTCAAACATTATTCTTTTTTCCTCAATTTATTCCAGTGTCAGAAATGGAAGAAACAATGCTATCTGTATTAAGGCCATCCCAGAAAACAGACAGAGTTGTTTCTTCTCCCTCTACTTCTTCACGTCCACCTATTGATCCCTCAGAACTTCCACCTGATAAACTTCATGTAGAAATGGAACTTTCTCCAGATTCTCAGATAACTCTCTATGGACCTCTATTAAATGCCTTTCTATGTATAAAGGTAAGAATTTTAAAAGAACCTCCATATTTTTAAACATAGGAAAAGCAGTTAACATCTAATTGAAATTGAGACCATTTGAAATGGCCAATTATATGATTTTAAGTATTTAGGATATGTTATATATGTCAGCTAGGTTTGTGGTGTTAGACCCAATTATAAAATTATTTATTAAAAATTGTGTACTCCTTAGTTTAGCATTTTTTATTTTGAGCAATTAGTGTGTTCTAGGAGTTGTGCTAGTTGCTAGAGATACAGATGATATAGCATCTGTCCGTAAGAAGATAAGCTAGAGGGATATAGCAGGATAGATAGATATATATATATGGACAATTTTAACACATTGTAATTAATGCAGCAGTAGAAGTATAAAAGAACTTTGTTATCTGAGGATAATTGTACTAGGAAAAGGCTACTTCAAGTGAGTCTATCAAAAACCAACAACTTCATTTCACGGTAAGTAATAAGCAAAGATTTGTTTGGAGCTCTATCTTGAAAATTGAAGCAAATATGTGAAAATGAATTCATTTCAGAGTATGACAAATTTAGGCTCTGAAGAAATATGCACTACTTCTTTGAGCAAAGACCAAATCAAGTGTTGATTCATTCTGGTATAATTTTTACAGTGAAATTGTATGACTGCATAGTATGATAGCACTTTAAGGTTGCTGTCTGGAGCATGATTATGAAGAGAGGCTATTTTAAGAAAAATATTTGAGCACTTTTTCAGTTTTCTGTATATCATTTTTATTCTTTTGATACTCAAATCATACTTTTAAAAAGTCCCTAGTGAGTCATCACTAATTCTTGTTGATTTATTCCCTTTTGTAGGTAACTTCTCTAAGCCTTCCAGATTTTCACTTATCACTGATAGTTTTACCTATGATTTGAGCAGTTATCCAACATCACATTCAGCTACTTCGTGAAATTTTGCATTTTTCCAGGATTTTGCAAATTCACTTTGCTTTAGATTTTCATTGTACCATTGGTTATTTACTACATCTGTTAATCAAAGAGAGACTAATTGTCCAAACATTACCAATCATGAGCCTTAGAGTTAGTTGTAGTGTGGATGTTTGTGTGAATCTGATTTTATCAATGCTTACTTATTTGCTTCCTTTTGTAATTTCATAATTGTAGAGGTTTGGATATTGAATGCTTAGCTAACAAGGAATCCCTTAATGTACAGTAACAGGAGTACATAATTCTGGAAAGGGTCTAGGATGAGCAGGGTTGGCCAGGGAAGGACAATCAAGGTTTGTTAGCAAAGGCTGTCTTTAAGAAGTGCTGGCTGAATAAATTTTGAAGTTTTGTAAAATCTCAGTATTTGAGTTACTGTATTATATTTACTAAAAACTACCATATAGCATCAGATGATGTAATTTAAGGTAAAAGATGCAAGGGAAAATGTGTTTAATATTTGTGGAAACCTATAGTTTGTTTGCTTTTTACCTTTTCTTCCCCTAGGGTTTTAGAGATTCTTGAAAGGGTAAAGAAGTAATTCTTCAGTTTCAAAGGGAGGAAACACACACACACACAGAAACATATTTTTTTCTCTTGTGACCATTTTTTGGCCTAAAATATTCTTCAGATATTATTTCTCCCAATATCTTATTTTCTTGGGATTGCATGTGCATATAAAGGATCTAAAATTGAATTTTCAAGCCATAGTCTCCCAGAAGAGGCTGAATTATATTTTAATTTAAATATAAGCAATGATTTAGTTATCAGGTGTAGGCGGTTATATTGATATAATATCAGTTTTGAATACTACTAGAGAAGTATTATAACTGTTTTTGCATTACCACATGTACATTGAACCTCAATTTTTTTAATTAAAAAAATTCCATAGTAATACATAAACAAAAAAAAGGACTATAACAAAGAACACAGAGAAAGCAAGACATACCTTTGTTTTAGACTTCTTTATAAATTCTGTTCCATATATGTTACCCATGTTGGTAGTTTATTATGTTTTGACGCACACTATGCATTACAGACTTTACAACAACTTTTTAGTAGTGTCAGAAGTTTGTTGTGCTAAATATTTGTATTTATATTCATCAAGTTAATTCAGAACTTGTATGAAGTGTCTACTGAAACAAATTTAAAATTTTTAAGTTTTGACATAGTTTATAAAATAATTTCTAACCCAGTGAATTCTCTGCTTCCTTTTATTGGGAATATATGTCACATGTAACTCTTTCAGTTGTTTGTTTTTGGCTTAGTGTCATGCTGACATAGAGATGTTATCCTGTCTTAAATGTCCCTTACTCTTTTTTCATTAGTTTTAATGTATAACTTATGTTCTACTTAGTATCAGTGTTAGAGCTTTAAAACTTTTTGGAAGTTAGGTTTGACACATGTATTATGTATGTATGTATGTATATATAAAAGAAAACAGAGAATATGAAAACTCATGTAACTGAGATTATATTTTTCTCAGTAATTGAAATTAAACATCAAGAAATTCTAAAGGATACATCACTAGAAAAAAAAGAATTGCCCTGTGTTTATTTGACTGTAAAACTGACTTCCACAAAATCCACAATAGAAACTAGGCCTGGCATTATTATTACAAAGAATTCTAAGAAGAGTATTTAGTGAATGTGCATTATAATTTATGAGGACATTTTATGGAAATGAGAGGTCTTCTGAAGATGTAGACTACATAGCAACTCTAAGTGTCAGCCCAAAGTCCTTTCAGTAATATTAAAACTTCATGTCATTTCTTATGTTGCGGACATAAGGTTGGATAACAATACCTCTTATATTACCTTTATGAATTGACTTCTGTTAGTCTTATTACATTTATTCTTAATGGAAGAAGGAAATCTGAATCTAAATAGTGATAGCATATCAGTGGTGGCAAATAGTAACCATGGATTAAAGGTATATATGACATATATGTTTTTCTTATTAAAAAATAATTTTCATGGGGAATATAGCCATTATTTTGTAATAACTGTAAATGGAGTATAACCTTTAAAAATTATGTAAAAAATAAAAAATATTAAAAAATAGTTTTATTGGTCTTGAACAGAAGACTGGCTATCAAGTTTCAATTAAAAAAAACAATATTGGAAACAGAGTACTTGTAGGGTTTTTTTTCCTTCATTTCTGATTTTATTAGCTGTCTTCTAACTATTGTTGATAATACCTGTTTTTTCTTTTTTCTTTTTTTTTTTTGAGGAATGAGTATCATTGGATAAGTATGAAATTTTAGCTGGGAAAAAAAAATGACAGTCTTCTGTTACTTAAAGTAGGTTACTTGATACTCATGTAATAAAATATTTCTGGGAAAATAAAATTTCAGAGGACTCCTAAGTAAATTGAAAATGTAGTTTATCATTCTTAAAGTCATCCATGCTAAAAACTTGACAAAAGAATACATTTTCCCAATTCTATAAGCCAGTGATTTTTTTAATGTTGTTTAAAATGGAAATAGGATTTTTATTTGAATATTTGTATACATTCACTAATGTTAAAATATCATAAAAGTTTGCCATAATATATTACTACTTGCCAGATACTTCGATCAAACTTTTGGTAATTTTTTTAGTGAATCCATAAGAAATTAACTCTTACAGATGGAACTCATATATTAAAAAACCTCACGAAACTTAAATCAGACACCAACATTAAACATTTAACGTTAGGCTAACTTTTAAAGAGTTATGATTTATAAAGTACATTTTGTTGATAATATTCAACAGGTACAAATGTGTTAACGCATAAAAGACTTCTAGTGTTTTATA
The DNA here is from genome assembly GCF_002837175.3 of Physeter macrocephalus. Classification (NCBI taxonomy): domain Eukaryota; kingdom Metazoa; phylum Chordata; class Mammalia; order Artiodactyla; family Physeteridae; genus Physeter; species Physeter macrocephalus. The sequence continues at coordinate 125,884,527 of NC_041220.1, forward strand.
ACTCTTTAAAAACAGTCATTGACACATTTAATAAAACTTAGCAAATGTCTTCTATTATGTTGGAGATTCAGTAATCCCTAAAGAATCTGATATGAGTTATTTCTGTTTCAGATAATTAAGTGGAGATTGGTTTAGTAGCAAACTGAACATTATGCCCAAGAGAATCTTTTTCCTTTAATTGTAGTAATCTACAGGAATCTTTTTTTTTAGTGTTAAAAATTGTAAGAGACTACAAGGGAATCTTTTAAAAATAAGAGATTATTAGGCTAGTATTATTAAAAATTAGCTAAAATAAGTATAACATTTCTAATGATTTGTTGGTAACTCTTAGTATGTTGAAAGCTAATAAACATGAATAGTATACATTGACTCCTTAGATAAGTTGTGTGGAGGGGAGGTAGGGCAGAGATGATTAGGTCTGGAGGCCATGTGCAGGTAAAATCACCAAAGGAACTTCCATTTTCCACTTGTTTCTGGACTCCATGGCCACTGCAAACCTGATGAACCCATCTCCAGGACTGGGACAGCATGTATGTTTTGAAAAGCCTTCTCAGATGATCTGAGGGAGAACTACTGCTCCAAATGCCTCTAGGTTTTTAATGTTGATTGAAATCAATTAGATATTTGAGTTTTAAAAATTTAATGTTGGAATTCAGGATAAAAACCAATATTTATTTACCTTTCTATTTGTGTTTGAATTTGTCCATGCTTCGGAGTTATATAAGCACAATTAAATCAAGCAGGTTCGAAGTAGGACCTGTATTATTTAGAGGCAGATGACAGTAGAGAATATAGGAAAAAGCCCCAGTTCTGCAAGTCAGTATATTTGGGATTTTAATATTTGCCCTGCCAGTAATTAACTGAATGACCTTAAGCCCTTCAATATCCTTTCCTATGAAAGGATATTAATTGGCCGTATATCCAGAACCCTAGCCAGAAAATAAATATGTCAATAACCAAAATGCAGAATTTACCAAAATACTACCTTGGTTTTAATATTGAGCAAATGTAGTTAACAGTGTTAATTGGAATATTTTAACAACTTTTTGATTACTACTGACAGATCAAATAGGCAAAATTTAAATTTGGAATTAATAGGGAGAAAAAAGAATTTCAATTAAAAAAGAAATTTAAATTCTGATGCAAAAGAAACCAGATATTAATTGTTGAAACACTTCTGAAATTCGAATACTTAAGAAACCAGGATGAACTGTGTGAAAGGAAGTTTTGGTAACTGTTTATAATGTTTTTGTCACAGGTAACGAAAATGGGACATTCTTATTAAAGCTGTTAAAACATTCCTGATAAGTATTCCAACTGTAATATATAAATTACAGATTTAGCTAATTGGATTTAGCCAAATTGATTTTTAGTGAATTGATCTGCTTCCCTCAAAGGATATCTCTGGGTATTATTACCTCAGAACTCTGAGAAGCACAGATTGAAAACAACTGAACCTTTCAAATCTTCATAGGTTTCTTTTAGGACCTAAATTGCAAGTTTTTGCTATAATTAGAGGTGGTTTTATCATGAAGCTTTACTAATAACTTCTGTAACTTTTTGTGGCGTTTTTTTTGCTACGGAATATTTATTTGCTAAGCAGCCAAGTAAGTGGCTGCTTAAATATATGAAGTTAAGTATTAAGTGGGTGCCTTAAATATATGTATCTCGTTTTCATTTTAAGGAAATAGACTGATGCTTTAAAACAGGTTAAAGAATTGCTTAGTTTACAAATTTCAGGCTCCAAGGTGAAAAGTTATTATTACATATCTCTTTTGATGGCAATTTATTCTTAATATTTGTAGGAAAACTACTTTGGGGAAGATGACATGTATATGGATTTTGAAGAGGTTATTTCAAGTCCTGTTCTGTCACTGTCAACATCATCCAGCTCTGGGTGGACTGCTGTTGGGATGGAAAATGACAAAAAAGAAAATGAAAGTTCAGCCAAGTCAATTCATCCACTTACCTTGCGTCCTTGGGATATTACTGTACTTGTTAATTTGCACAAAGTTCACGGGCGTCTTCCTGTTGTAAGTGTTTACGTGTCGAAATAGTCTGGAGTTTATTATGAAATCCACTCAGCGTAGGAAACTGTGTCTGTGTGTGCACACACTTACATTAAAAATTCACATTCAAAAACACTTCTGAATTTATCCTTTTATCTTTATAAAGCTAGTTTATTATTTTCTTCATAGTATAATTACCCGATCACTGATAATTTTCCGTTCTGTTTTTCTTCTTTCACTTTAGTTCCTTCTTTGCTGTTCTATATAAGTTTAGAACATTTTGCCATGCTGTTGAGTTGCTAGGTTTATAGTTGCCTGATGGATGTCCTAGGACTTCACATTTTTTAGCCTTTATCTCTAACTCCAGACCAGTCTGGGATGTTAGACCTATTACAAAATCAAGATTCAGACTTGACCCTGGAGGTTGAGTTGTGTCAGAGGTTTGGATTCAGCACAGTATCCTGGTTTACTCTAAAGGACGACTCTTGGGGCTGACTTGAAATGAGATTATATTGTCCAAAGAACCCATGGCCATTGGAGCCAGGCCAGATAGGGAGGGTGTGGCCCTAGAACATTGTGCTGCATACTGGTTCCATGTCATGTTCCTAGGGTTGCATGGGAAAGGAATCACCTCTGGTGCTTAGTGAACCTAATGTCTTTTTCTGGGTACAGAATACTTCTTTTTGTCAGTAAGCACTGTTTCTCCTGTTAAAATATCAGTCTTTTAATTGTATAAATGTAATTTTTATTTTCCTGTACTTCCTTGGTCTTTATCTGTATCTTGATTATGGTATTTTGCTTGACTTTAGCATGGAACTACTGATGGCCCTGAGTGTCCTACAGCTTTTTTGGAAAGACTATGTTTTGAAATGAAAAAAGGATTTAGGGAGACCATGCTGCAACTTGTCCTGTCACCCCTGAATGTGTTTGTCAGTGATAACTATCAGGTAATGTGAAACTGAGTTATGGTAGAGACTTAGAGATTTATTATTACTATTGTTGGGGTCAGAACAATGTGTTAACTTCAGAGCATGGAATATATAGCTCTTAAAATTAGGGACCTTTAGTTTAACTGTACTAAGTAGTTTTGTATTGTGTGTATATATATGAGAATTGTTTCAAGAATCTTAGTTTTTCTTTTTTTTTTCCTCTGCTTATTTCCTATTTATATGATCCCAAACAATTATATTTTATATCTATTGTTTTTAGAAATGGAAGGAAATACTTTCTACCTTTCTCGTATGTTTATGGAAGGGAAAAACTAATTGTATACAATGTTGGTAGATGGTGTTGAAAATCACAACCTAAGTGTTAATATTAACCAGTACCGTAAATCTTGAAAACATGCATACCTACATGGTCAATGATTTATTCTTTTCATCTAATGTACCTACCAGATACTTTGTTAATTCCTTCAAGATATTCCTGAGGCTCTTTTGGAAGTGAACTGGTGACATTCATCAAATGGGAATATTTTACATTCCTGAGTAGATTATTACTTTATTATTATTATTATTTTTTAATGCCAGTGGCTTCTCTTGGCATCTACCACTACTTTAAGGCTCTTTCCTACTTTTAGTCAAGTTGTGTGCTTTAGAACTATGTTGGTTTTTAGTACAGAGCAAAGTAAAGTTATAAACAGGAGGATGAATCTGACTGAATCATCAATGAATGATAACTCGCTATGGAGTCTATGTAGTAACTGATCATCTTATTTAAAAGAGCATACACCTTTTCACTCTTTTGCCATAACTGACTATATTTTTCTATTGTAGTAGCTAAAACTTAACACTTAATGTATGACAGTTTTTGCCACAGAATGTGTTTCTTTTTTTAAAACTTTTATTTCAAAAGAATTATAGATTTATAGGAGGTTACAAAGGTAGTACAGAGAGTTTCTGTGTTTCCTCCATGTTGATCTTTTACATAATTATGGTATAGTATCAAAACCAGGAGATTGACATTGGCACAATATGTATGCCTAGTTCTGTGTCATCTTATTACGTGTAGATTTGTGTAACTGCCACCAAAATCAAGATACAGAACTATTCTGTCATCACAAAGATCTCACTTGTGTTAACACTTTTATTTTAACTTGTCACATGAAACCTTAAAAATAACTCTTGTCCTTCTCTGTCTAATTAGTGGGTCATTAGAATTGGTTGTTTTTTTATTTTGGGAGGCAAGTGTATGGAGAGGGAGCCCATCTCCTTTTTCAATCTGTTGAGGAAATTAATAAAGGTAAAAGGGAAATATCTTCTTATGGCTGAGTTCTGAGAATCTTAGGTGAGTATCTCTGGTTGCTTTTGAGTATCCGGTGATACTTCAACTTCTATTTTAATCACTGCATTCTCAAGAGACTTTAGTAGATATAAAAAATATTTTATTGAGTTTATTATGAAAGTTCATATTAACCCTAATTATAGAATTACTGGCAAACCTGTACAGAGACTGAAGTGTAAAGTGTGATTTATTTGGTGATAAGAAAAGGAATTCAGGGAGTGGAGATATCAAGGCAGTAGTAGAAGTATTAGTGATGTTTTGTTTCCTGGATGGTTAACACTTCATAATTCACCCCAAAGACAAGCATAGTCTATACATATTCTCTTGGAATTTGCTTATCTACTAAATTTGCTTACATTTTGTAGTGCTAGCATTCCTAAGAAATATTTTCTTCTTTTGTCTTTATACTATCTAATACTCTTTCATGGTGGGAAGCTTCACACTGTGACTGCCCTCAAGACTCAGTTCTGGTTCACTCACCTGTAGCTGCTTATTTCTGATAGCATTAGTCTTAGTGCAGAACTTCAGGGTTAAGGATCTAATGTGATGGGTCTATTATTGTGTCTGACTTATGAAACCACACACTTTTTACTTGATCATCTTTTGATGTATATTAGTTTTCTAGGGCTGCTAATGCAAAGTAACCCATACTGGGTGGCTTAGAACAACAGAAACTTATTCTTTCACAGCTTTGGAGCCTAGAAGTCTGAAATCGGTGTGTTTGGCAGGGCCATGCTCTCTTTCAAGGCCGTAGGAGAGGATCCTTCCTTGTCTTTTCCTAGCTTTTGGTGGTCGCTAACAATCCTTGGCATTCCTTGTTTTGTAGCTGTATCACTCAAATCTCTGCCTCTGTCTTCACGTGGCATTCTCTCCATGAGTCTGTGTGTCTAAGTTTTCCCCTCACAAGGACACTGTTCCTTGGATTAGGGCCCACTGTAATCCAGTGTAATCACATTTTAACTTGATTACATTCGTCAAGACCCTATTTCCAAATAAGATCACATTCACAGGTACCTGAGCTTAGGAATTGAACGTGTCTTCACAGGGGACACAATTCAACCCACTAAACGATGCAAGCCGTAATAAAATTTAGAATATAATCTTTATTGGTGTACCAGGTAGGCTTTACCTTTAGGACAAGCCAAGATCCACATGTTTGTTTTTGTTTTTTTCGCAGTGGGTGGTGAGAGAGGATAGAATCCCGGATGATGCCTGGTTTTTGCCTTGGGCAATTAACTGAGCCAGTGGGAGATAAAGAATACGGGAGGAGGAACTGGTTTATAGGGGAAGATGATGCGTTTCTGGGCATGTTGGGTTTGAACTACCAAGAAATCAACCTTCATTTTCTAGTATTTTCCAAAGAGTGCACTTCATTGTCTTTGAGAAATAGCTGAGATAAACTCACCTAAGTGTCTGTGTAGGTACAGTGGCATTCAAAAGTCATAAATAGCTGACTTTCTGATGGTACTCTAATATACTAACAGCAGATGCATATGTGGGCCCTGAACATTCTTGGAAAATATATTTGGATGGTCCCTGTGATAACCTATGTGGCCAAAAATAATAAAAATAGACAAGCTGGGTGGTAGTGACAGATAAAGGCATCATGCCCTCAATACCCCCTGTCTCGTCTGCATGAACCCCTCCACCCCCAACTTGAAGGCCAAATGCACTTTATTTTCTTTTGTCTTTTGACCCCTTTCACCCATTTCCCCCACCCCCTACTTTCACCTCTGGCAACCACCAATCTGTTTTCTGTATTCTATGAGCTTTTTTTTAGATTCCACATGTAAGAGGGATCATATGGTATTTGCCTTTCTCTATCTTATTTCACTTAGCATATTGCCCTTGAGGTCCATTTATGTTGTTGCAAATGGCAAGATTTCCTTTTTTTTTTTAATGACTGATATTCCTCTGTATGTGTGTGTATGTGTGTGTGTGTATATATATATATATATATATACACACACACACATATATATGTATGTATATATATATTCACCATATTTCTTTATGACTGATATTCCACTGTATTTGTATATGTGTGTGTGTGTGTATATATATATACACACACACATATATGTATATATATATTTACCATAATTTATGACTGATATTCCACTGTATGTGTGTGTATATATGTATACGCATATATGTATATATATATTCACCATAATTTCTTTATGACTGATATTCCACTGTATGTGTGTGTGTGTGTGTATATATATATACACATATATGTATGTATATATATATATATATATATATATATATTCACCATAATTTCTTTATCCATTCATCCATTGATAGAGACTTAGGTTTTTTCCGTATCTTGGCTTTTGTAAATAATACTGCAGTGAACATGGGGATGCGTGTATCTCTTTGAATCGGTGTTTTCATTTCCTTCGGATAACTACCCAGAAGTGGAATTGCTGAATAATATGGCAGTTCTATTTTTAATTTTTTGAGAAACCACCATTATTCTCCATAGTGGATGCACCAATTTACATTCCCACCAACAGTGCACAGGGTTCCCTTTTCTCCATATCCTTGCCAACATTTGTTATTTGTGTTCTTTTTGATGAGAGCCATTCTGACAGGTGTGAAGTGATATCTCACTGTGGTTTTGATTTGCACTTCCCTGATGCTTAGTGATGTTGAACATCTTTTCATGTGTCTGTTGACCATCTGCATGTCCTCTTTGGAGAAACAGCTATTCAGATCGTCTTCCCATTTTTTAAATTGGATTGTTTGGTTTTTTGCTGTTGAGTTGTGGGAATTCTTTATATATTTTGGGTATTAGACCTGTATCAGATTTATGATTTGCAAATATTTTCTTTTCTTCTGCAGGTCGCCTTTTCATTTTGTTGATAGTTTCCTTTGCTACAAAGAAGATTTTTAGTTTGATGTAGTCCCACTTGTTTATTTTTGCTTTTGTTGCTTTGCCTTTGGTGTTAGATTCAAAACATAATCACCAAGCACATGTCAGGAAGTCTACTTTTGATATTTTCTTCTAGGAGTTTTATGGTTTCGGGTCTTACATTCAAGTCTCTAATTAATTTTGAGTTGATTTTTTTATATGGTATAAGATAGTGATCGAGTTTCATTCTTTTAGTATGTGGTACCCAGTTTTCCCAGCACTATTTATTGAAGAGACTCTCCTTTCCTCATTGTATATTCTTGGATCCTTTGCTGTAAATTAATTGACCATATATATGTGTGTTTATTTCTGGGCTCTCTATTCTGTTCCATTGACTTATGTGTCTGTTTTTATGCTAATACCATACTGTTTTGATTGTTACAGCTATGTGATAGAGTTTGAGATAGGGAGCATGATACCTCCAGCTTTTTATGTCGTTCTCAAGATTACTTTGGGTATTTGGGGTTTTTTTGTGGTTCTATACGAATTCTAGGATTATTTGTTCTATTTCTTTGAAAGGTGCCATTGGAATTTTGATAGGGATTGCATTGAGTCTGTAGATTGCTTTGGATAGTGTGGACATTTTAACAATATTGATTCTTCCAAGCCAAGATCCACATGTATTTTTGAGCTCAGAAAAAGCTATCAAAAACTTTATACTGAGAATTATTGAATCTCAGTGCCAGAAGTGATCTTTATTGACCATCTTCTCCAGCTGCCTCAGATAAACCAGAAGGGAACTGAGGCCTGGAGAAGTTAAGTGATTTTATATACTGTCACACAGCTTAGACGAAAATAAAATTTTAAAATGTGTCAGAAGAGTTTCTAGAGCTACTGTTATAGTCACAATTTGAAATGACCTTTTAAGAATTCTTTATGAATTCGATTTAGCTCTATTCTTAAAAACACTTTTTTATGAATGCAGTTCCCAAAATTTGTGTTGAAACTAGGAACATTAACCCTGTAAGATGGCCTGCACACACACACACTAAAAGGACTGTCATGGTAAAATTAAGATAAATAATTTCAAGTGTAAAAAGTGCTGCAAGGAGAGGAATGAGGTACTTTGGTAGCATGTAAGTCTTAAGATAAGAACATGATAAAACTTGATTTTAAAAGATCTCTGTGGTGGTTTTGTAGAGTGTGGACCAGAGATATGTAAAAGTTAAGGCTTGGGAGATCCTGGCAAGAGGTTGTATTATTTGGATCAGGATGATAGCAGTGAAGGTGGAAGAAACTCAGTACATTTGTGAGAGATTGGGAGGTAGATTCTATAGAAATTGGTGACTGATGGGTAGGGCATTACCAAACTTACTTGATTCTGTGTTTCTAATAACCATCTGTGAAACCAGTGTTGCACGGAATACCCTATTTTAGGACATATGCTTTAGCTTTCTGAGTAAGTCTTAGAAATTTTCTCTTTGAAATGTTGCTGCTCTTTAGTTGTGAATATATAATTATTCTTGTAAGATGAATCTATCCTTTTAATATTTACATAATTCTCAAAATCTTTATGGAAGATGGCTTTCTTTGCTAGTTCCTTGTTTTATGGTCTTAATGGTCTTTGTTCTTCCATGTTATTTTCTTCTTTTTAATACTTCGATCTCATGATTCCTGCCTTGTCACAAAAGATTGGCCTCTTACATTCCCTCTCAGTCCGAATACTTGTTTCTTTTTATTCATTGAGGCAGTTACCAATCAGAGATCTGCATTTTTTTTTAGGACTTTGCTGTCTCGCTTTGCAGTTGGGCTCTTATGGATAATGTCACTAAAGAAGCTTAACACAGACTACTTTTATGAGTACAAGGTTGTGTTAGGAGCTTGTGGATCCCAAAGTCATATTTTCCAAATAGCATGTTTTTACCTTTTGTCACTGGGGGAAAAAGCAACTAGCAATTATTATGCTGATTTTTCTTATGCTTCTTACAGTCTTATTATTGTTTTCAGCAGCGACCTCCTGTGGATGAAGTGCTCAGGGAAGGTCACATCAATTTGTCAGGTCTCCAGCTGAGAGCACATGCTATGTTCTCAGCAGAAGGTCTTACTTTGGGAAGTGATTCCTTAGAATATGCATGGCTAATTGATGTGCAGGCTGGAAGCCTTACAGCTAAGGTCACAGCACCACAGGTATGTTCTCAGAGTGCTATCTCCTGACTTTTTTTTTTCCTTTACTCACCCACCTCCCCAAGAATAGGTTATATGCCCATTTGAATGTTCATTTTATTTCCACTTGCCATTCAGAATTTTCTTAGTAGTATGAGTCAGAGACAAGTGTCACTTTTCTGGGCCACCTAAAATTGACGGGTGTGATGTTTTATAGTTCTGTGTAATACTTTCAAGAATTCAAGACTTTCTTTGAGAAAAAACTCAGGATGAGAAATTTCTGGAAATCAAATTATATATTATTAAAATTACATTACTTGGCTCTCCACTGTTGGAACAATCTTGTTTTCCCAGTACACAGAATAATTTTCTAAGAACTTTACCTTCTTGTATATTTCTTAAGTAGGATTTGAAAAAAGCATTTATACTATTAAGGTAGCGTGAGTCTTTACTTGTGATGTCCCAAAACAAGATAAAATCATTTGAACCTCCACTTAGTGATATGGATACTGGTTTAGAAAAATAAAAATGAATTTATTGGTAAGAAAATCTGGTCTAGAGTGCTAGTTTTGATCCTTTTGGATAAATTCTCCTTCCCCCTCACTGTCCCACTTAGTCTTTAGGAGTCTCAGATGCCTAAAGGGTTATAGTCAGTCCTCCCTATCCACAGGTTCTGCATCCACAGGTTCAACCAACCGTGGATTCAACCAACTGCAGATGTGAAACCTAAGGAAACAGAGGGCTGACTGTATTTAGTTCTAGAAATGGACCATTGAAATTTAGTCGAATGTCTGTATTACTGTAATATTTCACCTATTGAGCCATATACAGGCATACCTCATTTTACTGTGCTTCACACAAGCAGATCTATCAGCACCATTTTTCTGACAGCATTTGCTCAATTTATGTGTCTGTGTCACATTTTGGTAATTATTGCAATATTTCAAACTTTTTCATTATTATTACATTTGTTATGGTAATCTGTGATTAGTGATCTTTGATGTTAGTTACTATTGCAAAAAGATTATAAATCATTGAAGGCTCAGGTTAGCATTTTTTAGCAATAAAGTATCTTTTAATTAAGGTATGTATGTTGTTTTTTTAGACATATTATTGTACATTTGATAGACTACTAGTTACTTGTAAATATAACTTCTACATGCACTGGGAAACCAGGTATTTGTGACTTGCTTTATTGTGATAGTCACTATATTGCAAATTTATTGCGGTGGTCTGGAACCAAACCCACAGTATCTCTGAGGTATGCCTGTATTTATAATATGCGTTTCATAATTGGCATTTCAAAAGACTGGAATGTGGTAGAAAGGTACGTACTCAGTTTTTAATAGTTACAGAATGAGTGTGAAATACGTGTAATTTAGAGGTAGGTAGTGGCAACAAGCAGGTGAATGAAGACTAGATACCTTGTGTATCTGAAGGAAATTGTTGGAGGGCAGCAAAAATTAAGATTCTAGAAATAGTAGGAAAATGAATGGAATTGAAAAGGGATATTTTATATAAAAATGAATGGAAAGAAATATATAATAATGGGTGAAAACAAATATTCATTGCTCAGTAGCCTCATAACTATCTTCTTCTTATCTGCCGTTTTCTGTCTCTAAATATACAAGTAAAAACTGAAGCATATAACAAAACATTTTTTTCCCAGCAAGCATGTAGTGAAGCTGTGCTGACCCTTCAAGACTGGACACAATTCCTTTAATCTAAAGATTGCTAGACTCTCATATACGTTGCCCTTATTAGAAGATGAAATATTTCTCTTTCTTCTGCACTAGAATCATGGCATCACTGTTTCCTGCAAGGTTCATGAATCCATAGGTGCTTTTAGTGTTTATTCCATTCTTTGTACGTTTTAAAAGTGAAATTTATGTTTTCTGAGAGTTCAAGATATGTACTTTTTTTGGGGGGGGATAATACCATGTATACCCCTGTCTCAGTGTTTATTGTAAACTAACCAATTATAAAATTAAGGGTTTTTTTAAACTCAAGATCTGATGAAAAATTGATATATACTTACTTAAACTTCTATTCATAAAAGTTCTTCAATCTTCAGAATACCTGATTTTCTAAAATTGGAGCTTAATAGATATAAATTTCACTTCAAAGCTTGGTTTATTATTAGGTAGAGAATTTTAGGTGCTTTTCTGTGCAGAGGATTCCGATTAATCATATAAGAAGAAAGATATAACCTTGAAAAAAAATACTTGCTTTAGAGGTTGCTGAAGTTGAATTTTTCAGTTGAAATGAGTTTTCATTTTGGCAATGCATTTTGTCATTCACAAATGAAAAGTAACACAAGCGTAGAAATGATGTCAAGGTAGAAAAATGATATTGGCTAACAAGTAGATTATGTAGCAGGTATAAGGCACTGTTTGGATTCTTTCAAGCTGTATTAATATTCTTGGTAAGCTTTTAAACTCTGAGCAGTTGTTTAGAATGCTAACAGTGTTGTCAACCTGTCATGGCTTATTTGCAGCTGGCTTGTCTCTTGGAGTGGGGACAGACATTTGTTTTTCATGTCGTATGTCGGGAGTATGAACTGGAAAGACCAAAATCAGTAATAGTATGTCAGCATGGAATTGATCGTCGGTTCTGTGAATCCAAGGTATGTTAACAGATATGTTAGCAGTATTATAAACATTTATGGCTTTTTTCAAAATGAAAGAGATATCAGCTTTAAATCAACTGCACATAGCATCAAGTAAACACCAAAGTTCAGTTTTTTCAATTACTAAAATTATTTTGCACATTTGTAGCCACTTGTTATGTAGTTGTAAATATGTAAAATATGAGGTAATTATTAAAACATACATTCACAAATAAGTGGAGATATTATAAAATTATGTCTTATCTCTTACTGCATTATTATACTAACTCTTTGGGATATGGCCGTGTGTTTATGTAGAAGATTTAGAAATTGGAGGAAGAACGTTAAATTCCTTACATGGCACTGTTTGCAGACCCTTCTGGAACATACATGTTCTCCTTTAACATGATTAACAATGTTGGGCATTTGCCAAGTTTCCTGACTCCAGATCTTACACTCTTTCTACCGCATTGCACTACCGTGACTAAGGGTCATTACAGTACCTTCAAGAGGGTTGTAAAAAGTAGATAATAATTCCTGAAATCATGTACAGGGGCAGAGAGATGCAAAGTGTTATTTTGTAGTAAACACTGTTCCTTATGCATTTAGGGTGGGGAACATTTTTTAAGTATGCTCCTTTGAGAAAACCTGGAAAACATTGCAGTTTCAAAAAAGAAAAATAACTTACCCTAATTCTACAACATAGACATAGCCATTGCTAACAGTTTAGTTTTTCTTTCTAGTTTCTTTTCTATGTGTCTTTCCTTTCTTTTTTCTTTTGTTATACAAACTGTATGTTTGCTATTATATTACTGTGAATTGGAAGTAATTCATTCTGCTTTTAATTTTATGTCCAAGAAAATCTGTAACCTGTGCTAATTTACCATCAATAAAGGAAACAGCTGTAATTGGTGATAAAATTATTTATTTTCTTGTTATAAACACAATGCCAGGCTCCAGGGAATTGGTTCCTTAGTCATTAGTTTCTTACCAATAATTTGTACTTACTGGTAGGTATCTCCTCCCTCTTTTTTTTTTTCCTACTAATACTCAAAGCTTTTAAGTTGTATTATAATTTTTAAAAAATCAACTTCATTGAGGCATAATTTACATACAATAAATTCACCCTTTTTAAGTTTGAGTTTTGAGAAAAGTTATATATACTGGTGTAACCCTTATCACCAATGAAGATCTAGAACATTTCTATCACCTTAGGAAATTCCTTTGTGACCCTTTGCAGTCAGACACTATTCCATGCATCCACTGATATTCTTTCTGTCATTTTAGATCAGATTTTTTTTAAGGTCTGTTTCATGTGGAGGAAATATATTAGCATAAAGCACCGACTACCGTGCAAGACACCTGCCTTCTAGTCCTGGCTCTGCCACTGATGAGCAGAGTACATGCTGTTAGGCTGGTAATTTATTCAGGGCTGCCATTTCCCAAAGAAGTTTATTGAAGTTGGGGATATGTATGTTATCTTCCAACCTAATCATGACCAAATCTATGTTTTAGGAGTAAAACAAAAATAAATTTGTGTGGATTTTCCTAGATATCATCATAACATTTACAGTTCATATATTTGTGGATGTGTGTAAAAATGTGCATGTGAATGGAATATGAAATACTCTTAAGAAAATCGTACAACTTTAAACTCCTATACAGTCCTTATAAACCTGTGACATTGTTTATCAGTTTCCTTTGGCTGTTCTTTTTGAGTTTCAGTAACAAGTTTTATATGTATTCTGTCAGTATAATATTGCCACATGTCACTTTTGAAGGAAAGTGACACATGGTTGCTTATGATTAGTTTTCTAATTGGCAAGACTTTAATTGCTGATTATTTTATTTATCATTATAAATATATCTAATTATAAATATATAATTTATCATTATAAAAAAGTGAAATTTAATTGATATTTTAAAATACACATGTAACAAGACTCGTGCTTATTTAAATAAGCAGATTTATTTATCAAAATAATGAATTGATGGTGAAGAATTAAATGTTCAATCCATTTCATTTTAGTTGAGTTGTATTCCTGGGCCTTGTCCAACTTCAGATGATTTGAAGTATACTATGACTCGTTTAGCAGTAGATGGAGCTGATATTTATATTGTGGAGCATGGCTGTGCTACAAATATAAAGGTACACATTTGTCTGTTTCTTGGCCAGTGTAATTCTTTTTCCTTTTTGCCAAACCAAACCTCCATTTCTTTAAATAAAACACATATTTATAGTTTGCCGTCTCGCAGAGTAGTACAGAATTCTAGGAGACAGCTTTCTATTTTATACCATCTGTGTTCTCTACCAGTCTTATATTTTTAAAGGCACACTTTCACTACTTTTTTACTCTAACTGAATTATTATAACCTTGCTTGATGGCAGGCATATAAACTGGTAGTGTGCTTTTATGGCAGGAACATAAATTGGTAATGTTTTTAAAAGATTTATTCCTTTAGGTTTTATTCATTTATATTTCCTGTCTGGCTCCTGGAAACATTTGTTTGCCATTGCTGCTTACTGGTTACTGTTTAAAATCAAGATTGTTGTTAAGATTCTGTGATTTCATTACTTACTACTCTTGTAACTTTTCTTTCCTCCATCTCTCATTTTCCTTTGGAATTATGTTCTTTTCCTTTTATCCTCTTTTTTAAATTGAATGTTTATTTTTCTTCTGTTGCATTTATCTTTTCTATTTCCCCTTTCTCTTTTTTCCTTTCCCTTTCTTTTCTTCTTCTATATTTCATGCAATTTGAAATAATTACTTATTCTATAGTTTACTGTAAGTTGCTTAAAAATACAGAAACTACAGTTTTGTTTCATTTTCTTCATTCAACTTTAGATGGGTGCAATTCGGGTTGCAAACTGTAATCTCCACAATCAGTCGGTTGGGGAAGGAATAAGTGCTGCAATTCAGGATTTTCAAGTGAGACAGTACATTGAACAGTTGAATAATTCCAGAGTTGGACTTCAGCCTGCAGTACTACGGAGGGCCTACTGGCTTGAAGCTGGGTCAGCCAACTTAGGACTTATTACTGTTGATATTGCATTAGCTGCTGATCATCATTATAAACATGAGGCGCAAAGACATTTCTTAGAAACTCATGATACCAGAACTAAGAGGTAAGTGAAATTTAGGAATGGTAATAGTCTCAAGTTCAGACGAAAATTACTAGATAATTATAGGGGAAATTCTACTGTTAAGAATGGAATAAGAATGTCTAAAATAAAGACCAAATGTGATCATGCTGGGTATACCTCAATGAATAAATAAAGATTTTATATTTAAGTAATCACATTGTATACATCATCTGATGATGGTGTGGTTCCTGGAAAAAAACATTAGTTTTTGATATGTTTCTAAGCCCGTTCTGTGTATGTCAACAGTGAAACAAATATAAATTACTGGCCCCCAAATAACATTTTGTAAAGCACTACACCCCCTTCTCTCTCACCACAGCCCTCCACTTCCAATATGTCATTCCTAGAAAACACCATTACTAATAACCATTTATTCTACAAAACTTCTTTTGTAGGCCTTCACAACTGCAGGGAAGACTCAGAGTACCTAAACCTTAAGAAATGATTATCTCTGCTTTTTAAAAAGTTGCCAAAGCTTCTTACTGAATTACATCTGTTTAAAATGATAGTATGACTTTTTCCATCCCCATCTCTTCCCTTCTAAAGTTTATAAAGCTTATTTTAAAAATAGAGAAAACTATTAAGAAATAAAGAAAAATAATTATAGCCCTACTACACTGAATTTCTTACATTTCTTTTCAGTATTTTTAGTGTATTTTTCTTATACTTGAAATCATCCTGTATTTACATTTAAAAATTCTGCATGGGGCTTCCCTGGTGGCGCAGTGGTTGCGCGTCCGCCTGCCGATGCAGGGGACGCGGGTTCGTGCCCCGGTCCGGGAAGATCCCACATGCCGCAGAGCAGCTGGGCCCGTGAGCCATGGCCGCTGAGCCTGCGCGTCCGGAGCCTGTGCTCCGCAACGGGAGAGGCCACGACGGTGAGAGGCCTGCATACCGCAAAAAAAAAAAAAAAAAAAAAAAAATTCTGCATGTATGTAATGTTGCCCTTAAAAAAACCAAAAGATCCCATTTTTGGTTTGTTTTTACCGGCAAAATGAGTTTTTTGGGGAATAGCAAAGAATTGCAATTCAAGACAAGCAAACTGTGGCAAACCATAGGCAAGTCTGGAGAACAGAGGAGAGAAGGGAGGAGACTGGGGAGGCTGTGGGTTCTTCATTGGCTGCAGCCCTTGGGCAGCTTGTTTTTGCTGGGTCAGGAGGCTGGCATCTGTAAGCTGTGGATTGGTAAAGTTCCTTTTAAACAAATGATAATGTACCCATCAAAAAGGTATATTGTGCTTTACTTAGCCATTGCCCTTACATTAAATACGTAGATTGTTTCTAAATTTCTCATTATACATCAAAGCTTTTCCCAGGATTTCTGGGTATTTCCTTTAAATAGCTTCCTTAGAAGGCTGTATGACTGTGTTAAAAACTGAGCTTTTTATATGCATTCCCAAACTACTTCCTAGAAAGATTATTTCATTTTATATTCCCAGTGGCTTTTTAGGAGAGTCTCTGTCTTACTGCGCCTTTGCTACTCTTTGAGTGTTTTATAATAACCGAGAGGTGGTATCTCTTTGCTTTATTTTGCATTTCTTTATTTTGAGTTTAATACTTTTTTCAAATATTTATTGGTTATTTTTATTTCCTCATTTGTGAATTGCCTGCTATATTCTACATACATTTATTTATTGGGATCTTGGTATATTTCTTACCAATTTTTAAGAGCTCTTTATAGAATATCACCCTTTTCTGATCCCTGGTGCTAATATTTTGCAGTTTGTTTTTTATTTTTTATCCTTATGTTAAACAGATTTTAATTCTTATGTATTCAAATATGTTAACCTTTTCCTTTTGTAATTTCTTGTACTAATTTGAGAACACTCTTTTTGCTAGTAATCACATGACCCCTGTACTTTCTTATTTTTTTCTATTCCTAACCATCTTGATTTTTTTATGGTGTATGTGCATTAATACCATCTGGATTTTTTATGGTGTGTGTGTATTAATACCGTCAAGGATGTAAATAGATTTTTCTGCAAATATCTATTCAGATATAGAGGAAAAACTCTAAACCATCTGGATTTTTAATGGTGTGTGTGCATTAATACAGCCAAGGATGTAAATCGATTTTTCTGCAAATATCTATTCAGATATAGAGGAAAAACTCTATAAACCATCTGGATTTTTAATTGTGTGTGTGCATTAATACAGCCAAGGATGTAAATAGATTTTTCTGCAAATATCTATTCAAATATAGAGGAAAAATTAATACCTAACATATACTCATTTCACAAAATGTTTAAATATTTTCATCTATTAACTTTTCCCAAAGAACTGTTTTTCTAGTTAAAAGAAATCCCTTTGAGGTTTTTATTGAGATTACATTAATCTTTTAGGTTTATTTAAGATGCTGATATCTTGTAAATCTAAGTACAAAAACTCATGTGTGGAGAATATTGTTTAAAGAAACTTTGGTTTCTTTGTTAACTATTGCTCAGGAAGCCAGTGAGTATGAACCCAGTGCCTGTTCTGATAGGTCAGGTGGTAGTACAAGGTATTAGTGAAGCTAAGGAGGTGGCTCCATGTGATTTAAGGCCTCATTTAGGTGAGTTTCAGTGCTCTGGTTTGTTAAGAATTGTGAAGAGTTTGAGATTTTATCCTACTGACAATATGGCAAATTATCCTGCCACAGTTTCCTGAGTGCTGGCAGAAGATATAAGAAACCTGGTGAGAGACAGAAGACTTTATTACTCACAGCAAAAGCACTAGCCAGAGTCAAATGTGTTTGCATTGGTTCCCTGTGCCCTCCAAGTAGCGTTGCCAGATAAAATACAGGATGCACAGTTAAAATTGTTTCAGATAAACAACAAATAACTCTTTAGTATAAGTACACCCCACATATTGCATAGGACAAACTTATTTTTATTTGTATTTTTATTTGCTAAACCTGGTACCCCTATCCCTGAGTCCCATGGGGGTGTCAGAAAAGACCCATGCTGGATGTTTGCACATAGTGGGATGCATTAAAGAAGAGGAACACTGAGCTTAGGAATTCTACCTAAGAATAAAAATTCTACTTTTATAATAAGTGGAAGCAAGCCTGCTCTTTTCCAGGGTGAGACATTACCTCATCCCTTAAGGTTGCTTACTGTCAGCACAGTCCTGAGAAATGGCCTAGTCAGAGCCTTGCATTCTTGGCGTATCCAGCAAGAACAGGTAGGGATGTTTAGGGCCCGTGGTGAATTGCTTCTCCCTACATGGTAGCTCATTGATCTTCTGCTTTGGCTGCCTTAGTGTATATTTGACTCCCAGGAGTTTTGGGGAGTAGGTGTATTCATTTCTGATAAAACTGGAAAAGTTACTGGACTCCCAGACCATTAGTTTCATTGGATTATTATTTCAGAAAAGTATAGTTCCTAAACCGCCAGCACCAACGCCTCCTTGGAACTTGTTAGTAATCAGGCCTTCCCAGACCTCAATCAGTAACTCTGGAAGTGGAGCCTAGCTCTCCGTATTTTAATAAGTCCTGCCGGTGATTCTAATGCAAGCTGAAGTTTGAGAACTAGCACATTGGTTTATATAAAGACAGAGAAGGGGAGCTTACGTTTGTTGTGCAACTTCTGTATTCCAGATTTTGCATCAGGTGCTTTACATATGTTATACGTATTTTTCCTTCTGTCTTCTCTAGATGGCTGTTCCTCTTGTAATTTGATATATTAATTTCTTCACTTCTAACTTGATATATTTATTCCATCTTATTTTTCACATCTCAAATATTATTTTTTGAAAGGTTACATGCATTTTCTTTGTCACAACACCCTGTTCTTTTCCTCAGAGCATTTACTATAATTTATGATTAGATATTCTTATTTGTGGCCTGTCTTTGACTCTGTACTGTAAACTTCACACGGAGAAGGCTATGTCAGTTTTGCCTAGCACAATACAAGGCACATAGTAGATATGTTCAGGAAATATAAATGAATGAATGTAAAGTGAAAATGCAATACCTATTCTGTCTTCGTATGACAGCCCTGAGGATCCAGTGAGATAATGCATGTGGAAATGCTTAGAAAAATGAACTGTTAATATGAGGTTTTATTAAAGTAGAAAAAAAAAGGAATAAAGATATATTTCCCAGACATATTATATATATATATATATTTTTTTTTTTTTTTTTTTTGCGGTATGCGGGCCTCTCACTGTTGTGGCCTCTCCCGTTGCGGAGCACGGGCTCCGGACGTGCAGGCTCAGCGGCCATGGCTCATGGGCCCAGCCGGTCCGCGGCATGCAGGATCTTCCTGGACCGGGGCACGAACCCATGTCCCCTGCATCGGCAGGCGGACTCTCAACCACTGCGCCACCAGGGAAGCCCTATAATATTTTTTAAGAAAGGGGAGTTAATAAATGCTGACAATTTTCTGTGAGGGTCACTCACAGAGCTTGAAGAATTTTACAGACATTTTACAGAATTTTACAGACATCTTATTTTCTTAATTCTCAATACTTTTCAGAATCCTTATTACAAAATCATTACAATTTTTTTTCCTAAAATATAGAATGGTGCATTATTTTGATTTTATTGAGAAATAATTTTTTACTTGCCCCATATTTATAACATTTTGGTGTACTAAATTTACCATGTGAAATAGGCTCTGAAATGCTAAAAATAATGATCTATTAAGCATAATCTATACTAATGGTTTTGTCTATTTTTAAAATTTTTATTCATTTTTTAAAATTTTATTTATTTTTGGCTGCGTTGGGTCTTCGTTGCTGCATGTGGGCTTTTCTTTAGTTGCGATGAGCGGGGGCTACTCTTCGTTGCGGTGCGCGGGCTTCTCATTGCAGTGGCTTGTTGCGGATCACGGGCTCTAGGTGTGCGGGCTTCAGTAGTTGCGGCATACGGGCTCAGTAGTTGTGGCGCAAGGGCTTAGTTACTCCGCAGCATGTGGGATCTTCCCGGACCAGGGCTCGAACCCATGTTCCCTGCATTGGCAGGCTGATTCTTAACCACTGCACCACCAGGGAAGTCCTTTGTCTATTTTTTAGATTAATGTTTAAATTTTTAGTTCTTTTGAGAATGTTTACTGCTGTCTTTAAACTGGATTTAAATGTCTAATTTTTATATATATGCTTCTTTTTTAGCTCTTTGTTTTTTGTTTTTTTTTTTAACATATGCTCTATTTCTCATTATTGTTCCTACCTATTTTCATCTCACCATGGTGAGACTTTTTTTTTAAGACAGGCAAAATAATTAAAACGATAGTCCATTGTAAAAACAAACTTCTTTAAAAAATATTAACAGTTATATTTAATTGATTATCTGCTCAAAAGTTTCTGATTTCTTAATGATTTTTTTGTTATGTTGTTGTTCTTTTGTTTGTTTCATTTTGGGTTTTGTTTAGGTTGTGGTTTTTGTGGCCAGATGATACCCTGAAGAATAAGAGGTGTAGGAACAAGTGTGGTTGTCTTGGTGGCTGCAGATTCTTCGGCGGCACAGTAACTGGCCTAGATTTCTTCAGACTTGAAGAGTTGACACCTTCCAGTAGCTCTGCATTTTCAAGCATGAGTGCAGAGTCTGATATGTATTATGGACAGTCTCTGCTACAGCCTGGAGAATGGATCATTACTAAAGAAGTTCCCAAAATTGTAGATGGTAATGTGTTGTCACTTGTGT
This sequence comes from Physeter macrocephalus, assembly GCF_002837175.3. Classification (NCBI taxonomy): domain Eukaryota; kingdom Metazoa; phylum Chordata; class Mammalia; order Artiodactyla; family Physeteridae; genus Physeter; species Physeter macrocephalus. Next base: position 125,905,217 of record NC_041220.1, read on the forward strand.
TAATCTTTTATTGTCTTCATCCCTATGCCATTCTGAGAGAAGTTCAGTGTTACTTTGTTCAACTCAGTTTTTTGAGCAGTCTTACACGTAGGGTTTAGTATAATCTGTCTTTGTTTTGCAGGTGATTTAACTCTAGCCAGATAAGACTAGTGAGTTTTTCAGAGTTGCACAAAGCAAAAGTAGATCTACTATTCATATCTTCTGCTGCTAACATGGGTGATTTTTCCTAGCCCAACTTATTATAAATATTTCCCTATATATCACTAGACTCTAGATTTCAGAAATATACTCAGGAATAGCTATGCTTTGAGGTAACGATTGTTTTACCAGCTTACTTTTATAGGAAAAACTTATCAGTAGAAATATTTATACTATTGGCCCTCATTTTATTCACTACTTTTGCAAAATATTCTTCTTACTAAAACTGTACATGTCAAGAAGAGAAATTTGGTCTTAGAGCCTGTAGGATAACTTTGCAAATACATGAGTTTGATATGAACAGTGAATGGTGGCTTTAGGCATACTGGATTTATATTTATCTAGCATCTTTTCTCCAAAGACTTCAGAAATGCATTTTCCTTTGTGTTTCTTAGTTGTGTATTCCTGCAATTAAGTGCAATACTTACTGCTTAAGTTGCCATGCTGTCAAGAAGTGAAATGTAGAAAAGTCTTGATATCTCACCAGTATTTAGCTATTTTTCCTTGATCCATTCAGAAACATTAACTTAGCTCTGCCTTTTGTCAGTAGACAGAGATAGAAAAGAAGTAGTTTTAACTTTAAGAATTTATTGGATTGATTTTCATGTGTAAGGAGCTCTTAGAGGAAAGAGCTAGACTACTACATATGCCAAATTCTTGTTTAAATGATATTTCACTCAATAATAATAAATTTGTACATGTTATTTTAAGATTACTTGACTTCAGCAGTTTTACTAGAATAAGAGCAGATTATCTTATAAAATCAGCAAACACCAAAACTTCTTGACAATTAAAGGTCAAGAAAGATACGAAATAAAATTACTTAGCTGTCTTCTTATAATATTACTTTCTTACTTTTGAATAATGTTTGTTTTTAAAGGTGTTCACAGGCATTTCTTATTTCATCCACAAACTACCATGTGAGTTCTTTATTTTCCCTGTATATGGTGAAGTAACTGAGGTCATCACTGAGGCTCAGTTGCATGAAGTCAAAAAGTCATGTATATGGCTGAGCATAAACTAGAATTACAGTCATCGAAACCACTTTAGTTCTTGCCACCCTACTAGAGCTGGCACTATTTATAAAGACGTTGTTTGATTTTCTAATCTGCAGATCAAAATTTATTGCAAATTCAAGGAAGAAAATCTACAGGGAATTTACACATGGTATAAAAGGGAGAAAATAGGAATTTCTCTAACAGTAAACAAAAGAAACCTCATTTTAGTTCTTTTTTTTTTTTTTTTTTTTTGCGGTACGCGGGCCCCTCACTGTTGTGGCCTCTCCCGTTGCGGAGCACAGGCTCCGGACGCGCAGGCTCAGCGGCCATGGCTCACGGGCCCAGCCGCTCCACGGCATGTGGGATCCTCCCGGACCGGGGCGCGAACCCGGTTCCCCTGCATCGGCAGGCGGACGCGCAACCACTGCGCCACCAGGGAAGCCCTCATTTTAGTTCTTATAACGTGTAATAGGGAGTGTCTGTGTCTCCTAGTGATTTTCTCAGGAATGAGCTGTAATTGGTAAATTGCCATAAATTACTTGTGCAGGGAAGATTGGAATTAGTCCCTGTGTAAGTATCTGCGTTTTCCAGGAGCCACATATAGATGTACAGTGTCAGGATAGAATCAAGGAAGGCATATCGATGGAACTAAAGAATTTCCTTGGAAGGTCAGTGAACAGTAGTTTCCTATCACTTAGAAATGACTCAAACCCATTTTTCTTTTGACTTTTGTTGGATTTTTACATTTGTGGTGGTAGAAGCAAATAATATTACTTATACTGTAAGTTCTTAAGTCTTCTTACCGCTTAAGTTCCATCTAGAAGTGCCTTCTGCTTGGAGAGATGTTTTCTCCTACTAGTATGTTCTTCTTTCTTGAGTAGCACAAGGATGGCTGTAGGAGAGGGGAAGTAGGGCAATAGTTATTTTTTGGATCTAAGCAGCTATAGAATTCTCCTTTTATCCCTCTCCACCCCCAATTTATATAACACATCACAGGGCTCTTATAAAAGGCTGAGAAAGTATTCCAGATTAAAGAAAACATGACAACTGAATGTAATAATTTACAGACCTAGATTGGATCCTATACTGGAGAGGGCAGAAGTGCTTTAAAGGACATTATTGGGTCATTTGAGAAAATTGGAAAGCACGTGGTAGACTAGATAACAGTATGGTATAAACACCAAATATACCAAGTTGATAATTATACTGTGTTTTTGTATTATTCTTAGGAAATAAACCTCTAAGTATTTAGGGTGAAAGCCTACTACATCTGCAGATTACTCTCAGATGGTTCCAAAAATATTATGTTTATTTATAAAAATAGAGCAAATGGGGGCAAAGTGTTTAAGATAGGTAATTTCGAGTAAAATATCTTTGATGGCTTGGTTACCACTCTTGAAAGTTTTCTAAGTTGGAAAATTTTCATATAAACAGCTTTAAAAAAAGAAAAAATTCACTGTGTATGGACTCTGGATTCATACTTATGTTGCTCTCTTTCTGTAGGGTTTAGCATATTGCTATGTGAAATTAGTTACTTGTGCTTTTAAAAAATGATTATATACTTAAAAACAGGGAATTGGATTAAGTTATCATATTTTTCATAGATTGCTTTTGAAATTATTATGTTTATGTAACTCACTTTTTTGTTTGTTTAGGTAATGTGAATGGCATGAAGAGGAAAGAATGGGAAAACAAATCAGTGGGAATAGAAGTAGAGAGAAAAACTCAGCACCTTAGTCTTCAAGTACCATTACGATCTCATAGCTCATCCTCTTCTTCAGAAGAGAATAGTAGCTCTAGTGCTGCACAGCCTCTACTGGCTGGTGAAAAGGAAAGTCCCTCTTCTGTTGCCGATAATCATTTGGTTCAAAAAGAATTCTTGCATGGTACGAAAAGAGATGATGGCCAAGTAAGGTCAGTATTCAATTAGATTTAGAAACCTGATCGTAGGATTATAAGTGCTTAAAACTGTGGCAAGAAAAACTTCTCTCCTCTCAACTCACCTGTTGTAGAGAATTTTTTCTCCTCCTGAACTTATTTTTAAATGTCCATTTGCTGTTGTTTTTCTGATTACGAAAGTAATACATATACATTCATTCCAGATGTTAGGAAAATACAGAAAAGTATAAGAAAAACGAATATTTCTTGTCATCCCACCACTGAGAGTGAACCATTGTTAACATTTGGATATTATCCTTCCAGTGTGTTGAATATTTTTTGGTACTTCTTTTGGCCCCTAGTTGATTACCTGCTTCTTGAAATACACTCTCCTCTCGACTTGATAGCACATTTCAGATTTTCCTCCCATCTCCTTGGCTTTTCCTTCTCCGTCTCTATTTCCAAGTCCTCCGTTTTTTTTTTCCCTCCCCTTCTTCTTTCTCTTCCTCTTACAGCCTGCCATTTGTTAAATGTCATTATCCCTTAAGACTGTTACGTACCCTTTTCTCCACTGACTCTATACTGTTTCCCTAGGCAGTCTTAGTAACTGTTTGGCTTCAATTATGATCTGTAGCTAACATCTTATAAGTGTTAAAAACTCCATCCAAAACCTTTGTCTCTATGAACCTAGCTACCTTCTTGATGTTTCATGAAGGGCTCAAACTCAACATATTAAAAAATGATCTTGTGCCTATCATGTTCAACTTGTTGTGCCTCAGTAAACAGCACTAGTATATCAGTTGCTGAAGTCAGAAATATTGGGGTTATCTGTGACTTCTCCCTCTCTCATTTCCTCTCATTTAATCAAAGGCCCCTGGTATATTTTGTTATATAAACTATTAAAGGATGTGGGAAAGAAAACTTATAAATGCATTAGTGTTCATGGATTATGGATAGAAGATTATACTCAGGGTTTATTTAAATTTTTATTGTGTTTTAAGTTGCCTCAATTTTTTTTTTTTTTGGAACTATGTGGGGTAGGAACATATATTGTACTGTTTTGCTACTTTTTATGGATATTTTATTGTAAAAATTTACAACTTCCTTTATTTGTAAAATAAATGATTAATATATACAGAAAAGATTTTATAAGTACTTCTATTTATACTTAAATTATATGGTGTGCAGTAAATGGTAATAGTTTTTCTTTCTATTTTAGCATTCCTACAGAAATTTCAGGAAATAGCCCTGTGTCTCCTAATACTCAGGATAAGTCAGTAGGTCAGTCTCCTCTGAGATCTCCCTTGAAACGACAAGCCTCTGTATGTTCCACCCGACTTGGAAGTACCAAGAGCCTTACTGCTGCTTTTTATGGGGACAAGCAGCCTGTTACGGTTGGAGTCCAGTTTAGTAGTGATGTCTCCCGAAGTGATGAAAATGTACTAGACTCACCAAAGCAGAGAAGAAGTTTTGGTTCATTTCCATATACACCATCAGCAGACTCTAATTCATTTCATCAATATCGATCAATGGATTCCAGCATGTCAATGGCTGATAGTGAAGCCTACTTTTCTGCAGCTGAAGAATTTGAGCCCATTAGCAGTGACGAAGGCCCTGGAACTTATCCAGGTAGAAAAAAGAAGAAAAAGCAAGCCCAGCAGATTGACTACAGTAGAGGTTCCATATATCACAGTGTAGAAGGACCACTTACTGGCCATGGAGAAAGTGTTCAGGATCCCCGGATTCTGCCATTCAAAACTCATCCTTCCCAGGCTTCCTTTGTTTCTGCATTAGGTGGAGAGGATGATGTTATAGAGCATCTGTATGTTGTAGAAAGTGAGAAAACAGTAGAGAGCGAACAGATTACTTCTCATCAACCTGTGATGAATTGCTATCAGACTTACCTTACACAATTCCAAGTAATTAATTGGTCAGTGAAGCATCCAACCAACAAAAGAACCTCTAAGTCCTCATTGCATCGCCCCCTCGATCTGGATACACCAACCAGTGAAGAAAGCTCATCATCATTTGAACAGCTTTCTGTTCCAACTTTTAAGGTATAAGCCAAATCATTAATTTCCACTGATAAATTTATGTAGGAAAATTGATTTTTAAGATATTTTAAAAATTACTCTCTCAGTCATTTAGCTACTTTTCTGAAAGATAAAATTCCTGAAGTCATGGCTTCATGTATGACAGTAGGCCTCAGGTTTATTGATGAGTATTATAAATTTAAGCATATAAAATTAAGGAATAGTTTCAGACTTGATTGTCAGAATATTAACAATGTATAGTCTGTGTCTACATTATATTCTAAGATTAGGATCATGTCTCTGTGAATTCATATTTTCTGTGTCTTAAAAGTAAAATTTTGAAATAGTTTTTAATTGTTGGTGTTCTATTATATTAATCCATAACTGCGTCTATGCAAATCCAGTTCTGTACACTTGGTATTTGAGATCTTATAATTTAGTATTAATTAATTATTGTCCATTTCTGTAATGTATTCTGTAAATAGCTTTTTTTTAGGAAAGCTAAAAATAGGTCAAAATAAATTTAGTGATAATATCCAATATGAAGACATTTTTATAAAATTATAAATTTATAAGAGAACTTTTTATGATTTTAAAGACCAAAATTGATATATAAAATCTTATGGAACTGATTAACAATTCAAGAATCTCATGTGGTATATACTAACATGTACATATATACTTGTTTAAAGTGTCTAAATGTTAATATTCTCATTTTAAATTCAGATATTTATTATATACTACTGTGTGTCAATCATTTGATGTTCAGTGGTGAGGGAAACAGACATGGGACTTACAGTTTAGGGTGAGAGACGGGCAGTAAATAGATAAATGGATAAGTACACTATATGATTATAAATTCAGAAGTCTTATGAAGATAAAGGATGCTGGGATAGAGAATAATGGGGGGTGGGGCTGCCTAGCTTGTATTGACATGAAAGGTCTATCACAGGAGGTAATATTTAAACTGAAACTTAAAGGATGAGGAGGAATTGAGGAAGGGAAGACTTAGGGGTACTATATATTATATTCAGGGCACAGGCATTGGCCTTGCTGAAGTTCTAAAGTGGGAAAGAAGTCAGTGTGCATGAGACATAGTGAGTTAGCAGAGAGCTTTGCACATGGTGAGGTTAGAGACCTGAACAAAGGCGGGATCATTAAGGACCTGTAGACCAGGGTATCAGTAGTTAGAATTCTAATTTCATTGGGAAATTCATGAGAGCTTTAAGGAAATGTGATGTGGTCTCATGTATTTTGGCTACTAAATGGAACAGAATTGTCATTACACAAGGAGGAATTGGGGTGATCACCTAGGAGGCTGTCGCAGCAGCCTGTGCAAGAGATGATGGGCTTGGACCTAAATAGTGACGGAAATGTGATAAGTGGAGTGAAATATCCTTAGAGATAAATGCATTTGAGTAAAATGTATTGAAGGAAGAAGAAACATAGAGTCGCAAAATTTTGATTTTAAGGTTGTGCCCATTTCTTATCTTGCCTAAGATAAGTTAGCCATGCCAACATTTTAAAATGTTCTCTTTATTCCGTGTGAAAATATGTTGGTAAATGAATGTTCCAGTATAAAACGGAATTGCACTTGCTGTGAAAAATAGAGGTTAGAATTGCTGTGAGAGGTTAGAATTATTGTAGTATTTTCAATAAATCTAGTTTGATTAGGCAGTCAAATCTCTGGAGAAAGTAAGTCAAGGAATTCATATCTTTAAACAACTTCAAAAATAGAACATAAGAAAGTTATTTTTCTTCATTAAATCTAAATAACAGGCTAGCATTTAAAGAGGTTTAGTTTGGTTATTCAAGTGCATTATTTATTTTATTTGTTATCTTTTATGGATATAAAATACAATCTAGCTTTTCCTATAATTTAATGTTACTCTGGGATTCTTTTCCACTTAACAGTTGATTGTGCTACAAGACTCTAAAATTAGCTTTTTCTAAGAAAAGCACAATTTAAAGAGGAACTATGGAGGAAAAACATTTGAAGCACTTGCTTTTAAGCTTTAGTTGTGTAGTCTACTCTCGTTGCTGAATCCTTACAGCCCTACTCTGTCATTTGTCTGAATAATTAGAAAATGAAATTGCCAGTTGAATATTTTCTGTGATTTTTTTCAATTTAAATATTTATATCATACGTATCAAAATCACATTAACAAGGTAATTTGGATATTCACAATTATCAGTTTATAGCATAAAATTACAGAATAGTTAATATTAAATTTCTAGTCTATAAGTAATGTTATATATTATTCTAGGTTATCAAACAAGGGCTCACAGCTAACTCTTTACTAGACAGAGGAATGCAGCTTTCAGGATCAACTTCAAAGTAAGTAACAATTATATACTTTTGAAGTTTAAAGTTAGTCTTTCTTGAATATGAGATACATAGAGTTCGTTCTGAGGAATAACCACTCTTTACTTGACTGTAGTCTTTATTTTACGAATAAATTGACCCAAATAATTCAACTCTGTTGTCTTTCATGGCTTTGCCTGCATGTATAAGCAGTCAGTAACATTTCTTTTAGACATACTATGCAAACCATAACTTGGCATATTAAAATTGGGAACTAACAAGAATTCAGTATTATAATTTTCATATTTTGGTAAAGCCCTGCCAAGTAAATATATCAAAAAATTTTTTTGATCATTTGATGTATTAACCGTCTTTGATCAATTTGCATTTTACTGCCTCATTTGTCTTGTCCTTGAAGAGTATTTGGGACATATAATATCTAGTCCAATTTCATGAAATTTTTAGTTGAAATAAGTATAAGTTTAAGGGTCACTCATCTTAAGGAAGCTCCAACTTCTATTTTTTTCATATATATACTGATCTTTTTAATATATACTTGCTTGTTAAATTGTATAGTACACCATATACTCCTCTGGAAAAGAAAGCTGTTGATAACACAGATGATGAAACATTAACAGAAGAGTGGACCTTGGATCAACCAGTCTCTCAGACCAGAACAACAGCCATAGTTGAAGTAAAAGGAACCGTTGATATTGTTCTGACTCCCCTAGTGGCTGAAGCTTTAGACAGGTATTAATTTTGTCTAAAACTACAACTGCTATTTTATAAAATAATAAGTGTATGTGATATAGTATTTTCATGAAAAGGAACGATGATGGCTATTTTGATTGAATAAAAACGAAAATATATTTTAAAAGGACTATGTTTCAGTTAGTTATCATTTGTTACTTTTTCAGCCTAAATAATTATATATTGCAATATTATAATAATTATATTACATTGTATTTTCTACTTTTTGCTTTTGGGCTGATAAGCATAAAATTTATCAAATACCCAGGAACTAATTATTAAGTTTGATATTCTTACTACTGTCTGGTTAATTAAGGTATAAAGAGGAAATAATATATTGTCTGTCCTGCAAGGAGATATAGTCTATCTAGGGAGACAAAACTAAGATGAATAAAATCTAGAATGGAACATAATGGGATAGATTAGATAAACTAGATCATAGTATTAAGTGATATTAAAATGTTGCGTATACGGTTTTTCTTCCCTCAGGTATATTGAAGCCATGGTTCATTGTGCTAGTACTAGACATCCAGCTGCAATTGTGGATGATCTACATGTCAAAGTCCTCAGGGAAGCTGTCCAAAATAGCAAGACCACCTTCTCAGAAAATGTAAGAACTTTTTGTTCAGTGAGTGTGGCAAATTGAGTATTCTTCACAGGTACATAATATCCAAACTTGAAAAAAATTTGAATATACTAAAATTTTATTAGTCATTTAAATTGGAATACGTGAACATTTCTCAATAATCTTTATATGTCATTGGCTCCATAAGAGATAGCATAAGAGGAGTAAAATGTTTATTAAAATGTAGCATTATTTTTTCTTTTATTTTGGAAGTAGTTTAATTCTAAGCCTTTCCTAAAGAGCTTTGGTCCTAAGTGAATGAGCATTGTTTAGGACTGGTACATTCATTTACTAAGAAAGCAAATCTGCATATTATTTTGGCTTTCCTCTGTGATTAGATAACTTGTATCTTAATATTTTTGAGGTTATTTTTGCTCACCTCGGTGAATCAAGTCACTGTCTTCTAGTGTGCAATATTTTACTTAACACTGTGGTCCTAGTCACAAAGCCAGTTTCTTAGCAGTCATATCCTGGTGATAGATCCTCATCTAGTGATTGTCCACTTGACTTTCAGATTTATCTGAGTCGCATTTGGACTACAGACCAGAGGCAAGGTGAAAGTAAAGCTGATTGTTTTTAGTGATCCAGTTATTCAAAATATATTTGCATTTCATGTGATAGGTAGTTTGGCTAGAGGAGTACAAATCAAAAGAAATTTGAAAATGTTCCCAGCCAACAAGGAGCTAATTATCAGAAACCAAATATGTTCTCAAGTACATGTTTTTATGTAGGCTGATTTTGCTTTATTATGTATCACTTCTCTCAACACTGGGGCTGCCAGTCTATTTTCTGGCTTTTCTAAGGTTTGGACTTTAAGACTGGGAATGCTAAACCAGATGGCAGCTGGTACCTAGATGGGTATAAAGGAGCACAGTGAATAACAAGTTGCTGTTGTAGATGATATGGAAATTACGAAAGGTCTGTGAAATAATAATTCCGCTTTCAATCTTTTTAGCTATCTTCCAAACAGGATGTTAGAGGAACGAAAACTGAACATTCTACCATAGGAATGACTAACCAAGGACAAGCACAGACAAATCTTATAATGAAGCAAGATAATGTAACAATTAAAGGTCTTCAGGCTAATGTTAGCATACCAAAGGTAAAAATTTAATATTTAAACAAGTTTTCCTGAAAGAGAATATTTTGGTGGTTTTTATCCTTTGTATTTACTAAACTGAATGGTGGTAGAATAGATTGTAATATCAAAAATATATATTTTACTTACTTGATGATCTAATGTAACATTTAATGTAATGTAAATAGTTTACTTAAGCAGAATGTTGGGTAATATTTACTAAAATAATTCACATTGATCCAGTAAGAATTTAATTATTGTGAGAGTTTATAAGTTTCTCCTTCATTACTCTCATATACATAGATATGCTATTCCTAATGGTAGTTTTTCAGTTTCCTATATATCTTATGTTTAAGTGATAACTTTTTACTTTTCAACTCTGAAATATGTGACATTTTGTGTGTTAGGTGAACTTATGTTTGTTACAAGCCTCAGTGGAAGAATCTCCGAGTACAGCTCCTAGTAGAAGTGTGACTCATGTTTCCTTAGTAGCACTGTGTTTTGACAGAATTGCTACACAAGTTCGTATGAACAGGTAAGAAAGAGTTTATTAATTTGAGCCATGACTGTCTTGCTGGATGTAAAAGCAAGCCTTAACCATCCTTTTAATACATTTCAGAAAATTCTAATGTTAAAACTCAGAACTGGTATTGGAATTTCAAATCTCGCTTTAAGATTAGCAAAGTGGTTTTAAAAAGTTTGTACTGTTTTTATTCATACTATCTTTTAGTAAACACTGAAGAATTTGTTATTAATTTTGGTTTAATTAAAATAGGGGATTTTTTTTTAATACTAGTTAAATGTTTTCACTGAACTATATATTATTTAAATGTTAACCATCATACTCTTTCTTTTTTCATAAAGAGGTGTGGTTGAAGAGACTTCAAACAGTGCAGACCCTGGTAGAACATCAAATTTTGATAGGTATGTTCATGCCACTAAGATGCAGCCTCAGTCATCAGGATCTCTCAGATCAAATGCTGGAGCGGAAAAAGGCAAAGAGATTGCAGCCAAGTTAAACATTCATCGAGTTCATGGGCAACTGAGGGGTCTTGATACAACGGGTAGGAGTCTACAACATATTTTTCTTTGACATGTATAAATGTAAGAGGATTTTGCAAAAGGAAACATAATTTTTTTTCCTTTGAAGATTGCTACAATTTGACTATTTTATCAATATAAGAAAGAGAAAGGTATTTCTGTATATATTGAACACATAGTATTTAACTATTCATTACTCACATTCTAAGCAGGATGGAAGGTAAACTTTGGTGGGAAGGTGGGTGGTATGGCCCCAAATTAGGAACTGCTTCTATCTCGCATCTGTTTTTCTTCATGGTATCTGTTTGCTTACTGTAGAACAGAGAGAGTATGATCTTTATAGTCTTTCTTTCTTTTTAAAATCATCATGTAGGCACAGCTTTGTTAAAAAGAATTAATAGTGGTATTAAAAGAAGGTAGTTAAATCTGTAAAATATAGCAGCAATAAGAATAATAGTCATGGCTGTGCTTCTTAAAATAATATCTTTGAAGAATTTTTAATGAACTGGGGAAATTATCATAGTTGACTGCTACATGAAAGGTGGGAACCAAAGCTGGATTTGTAAAATTATCTCTAAAGAGCTAGAAGAAAACTTAGTTCAAATGTAAACAAGTTATCTCTGGGTGGTAAATTTACATGTGTTTTTTTATCTTCTTTTTGCTTTTCTGTATTCATTAGCTGTAATCAGAGAAAGAAATGAAAAAACAGTAAGGTAAACTAAAAATCTCTGCCAGGCACTCAGGATGTTGGCTCCCATATTGCATATTGAAAGGGATGGAATTATGGCAATATCTGTGATGAATTGTTATATAAAATGTTAGCATAAAGCAATCTTTGAGTGAAAGCTATAGTTTTCCTGGAAAATAATGTTTTTCCTAAGTCTAGGTAATTAAAATAATTTTTTATTTTGTAAAATGATGAGAAAGTATTTAAAAATAATTACTATGAAGCTGAATTATTCAGGAACTTTTTAAGTTTAGATTTTTAGAGTACCCTATAATCTCTCAGAAATGAATTTATCCTGTCTCTGAGCACTTATCTGTTAATTATGGAATCTTCTTTTCTCCCTCTAATGTCAACATGATTCTGGCACTTTTTAAGTAGTATGACATTAGGCAGTGCTATTTTAGAAATTGGTTGGTTCATTTGTTTATTTTTCTTTTTGACAGAATACTAAGATATCTTTTAAGACAACCACTGTGCCAAATGCTTACATTATTTGTTGTTTTTTAAAAAATATACAAACCTCTGTCTTTAAAAATGGTCATTTTGTTTTCTTTTGATAATAGATATTGGTACCTGTGCCATCACTGCTATCCCCTTTGAGAAGTCCAAAGTTTTATTTACTCTTGAAGAGTTGGATGAGTTTGCTTTTGTGGATGAAACTGATCAGCAAGCTGTTCCAGATGTAACTCGAATAGGTCCCAGCCAAGAAAAATGGGGTTGGATAATGTTTGAATGTGGACTTGAAAATTTAACCATAAAAGGTAAGCTTTTTATAAAAATTTCTGCTTAAGTGGGGAACAAATTGGCCACACATTGCTGAAAAGTTTTGAACAATCGTGACTTTCAGTAACCTGAATCAGCATATTCAAGCAGAAAGTGTGGCATCTGGGATTATTTACTAGGAGTGGGTGCCCCATCCTAATTGCGTTAAGCGGAGCTTAATGAAATTATTGTGTGATTCAAAACTAGCAGAGCATCTAGACATGTAAAATGCCTGAGCAAAGCAGTGCATAGTTTAGAAAAAATTCTCAAAAATATAAAGCCTCTTAACTTTTGGGAGTTTGCATCTTTGGAAACTGGATCTTTGATGAGTAGAGCCTTGCCATATACGATGAAAATATTGTAAATCCTTTATTCAGCGATACTGACATATTTATTTTCTTTTATATTACTGACTAATACATTAAAATAGGAAAGCTGAATTGTGTATAAGACTTTTAGGCTTAGTCATATATAATAGTAGTGTATATGCCTATAATTCCTTACCTGATATTGCAATACTTTATCACTTTTATAGATAAGGGCAAAGTTTTGGTGAGGAAAAAAAATCTTCGTGAGTTTTTATTTTTTATTTTTATGGATCGTATAGAGTACAGCATTGAGACACCCAGTGTTTTTAATAAATAAATTCTTTCATTTATATAGGAGGAAGACAGTCTGGTGCTGTTTTATATAATACTTTTGGAATTATGGGTAAAGCTAATGTCACGGAAAGGGGTGGAGTGCTGACATCCAATAATTCTTCTGATTCTCCAACTGGCAGCGGCTATAATACTGATGTCTCTGATGATAATCTTCCTTGTGACCGAACAAGCCCTTCTTCAGACTTAAATGGAAATTCTGTTTCCGATGAACAAGTTGGTGAATTTCTAATAATAACAATGATTTGGGAAAATAAAATAGAAAACTACATACCCAATTCACATTTAATTTCTGGAGTATATTTCCTTGTCTTTCCATGTTGTGGATTTTGCTTAAATGGTAGCCAAGGCATTTTTGTGATTATATTCTACTAGAGTATAATTGCTGAAATGTAGGCACCATATTATAGATATATTTATATCTGTCATAGTACCTAGCAAAATATTTTGCTTATGTTAAGTACTTAATTATATTTGTTGAATTAATGAATTAATAGAATTTCAGAAAAGCAGGCTTTGTTCTTATCTTATTTGAAGGATTTTAGCAGAATTCATTTTTTAAATAAACAGTTTTGTTATTGGTAGTATTTCATGTAAGTTTAAATATTTTTGTCAATATCTACCTATTTCACTTGGAAGCCTGAAGAACACCTTACATGCAACTCATTTATTATTTTTATTATGGTATAATTTCATGGTGATGAATATAGAAACAGCAATAATGAAAATATTCAAAATTCTAGACTACAGAATAGTTGTACTACTACCTGATTGGTGACCTTGGGCACATTTTTTTTTTTTTTTTTTTTTCCCGGCTCCTATGTTTCTGAAATAGGAGTATTATAATGATATTGACCTAGAGTTGTGAAGATTGAAGGAGGCAGTACCTATGAAAGACTTAACTCGGTGTCTACAGCATAGTAAGAACTTGTTAAATGTTGTTCTTAAACACACATAACACTTCTGATCATTTGAAAATTAGACCAACTGAAGAGGAAAGAAACCACCTTTTAACTAAGAAATGTGTCATGGGTATCTAGTATGCATTGGAAAATCACTCCTGAACCCAGGTTTCTGGGAATTTATTTTTGAAATGTTTATTTTGATTTGATGCATAGTAAAGTGTTTTAATCACAGTTTTCTTGTGAGGTCTTTGAAAGTATTTGAGAGCTGGGTGGGGATTAGCACTTCGATTAAGGAAATTAAAATATATAGCAGCTGCTCACTGAACAAAGAGCTAGGAAGAACCTATCTGTTCTTTCCTTCTCCTTCACCTTCTAAAATACTTGACAGAAACTCAGGTATCTTCCTTAATCTCTCTGATCCTGTTCTCCTTGGTGGAAGTCCTCGAATTTTGTAACGTTGCTTTCTTTTGGTTCTCTGACTTTTCTTGGTCCATTTCGTTATGCAGTTCATTGTCCTTCGTAAACGTGGGTGGGTGTTCCCCCCATGTTCTGTTCTTGGCTACTCTTCTTGCTCTTTGTCCACTCCCTCACTTGTTTCATTTCCTAGTCCAGGTCCATAATTTGATGACACTGCTCGTTCCCATCGGCTGTGCCTTCAGCATCAACCCTTTACCTGAGCTTCAGAATTGTATCCAATGGCCTTTTAGATATCATCATTTACATGTGCCATAGGCACCAAAAATTCAGTCAGTCTAAAACCAAGTTTTTTATTACTTTGCTTCACATGTTGTTATAAGTACTTGCTTATTATCTACAAGCCCCTCTCCCGTTTTTTAAAGTTCAAGTTCCTCTAGACTAGTTCCTCTAGACTGTCTTCTGTATATTTGTATATACTCAGTTGCCTGGCTCACAGCCCTTGTCTGAAATCCATGGGCCAGATGTACTTGAGAATTCAGATTTTTTTTCTTTAAAAGAAAGGTAATATGACATAGCCCTATGTTTCCCCTCTCCCCTTCCCTCTCCCTACTGATAACCACTAGTTTGTTCTCTATATCTGTGAGTCTGCTTCTTTTTTTGCTATATTCACTAGTTTGTTGTATTTTTTAGATTCATTATAAATGATTAAGATGTGCAAACTATTATGTATAAAATAAGCTACAAGGATATATTGTACAACACAGGGAATATAGACAATATTTTATAATAACTATAAATGGAGTATAACCTTTAAAAATTGTGAGTCACTATATTGTACTCCTGTAACATACAATATCGTACATCAACTATACTTCAATAAAAAAATAAAATAAAGGTAATACGGTGTGTGTATAAGCTACGTAAACTCCTAGTGGAATCTGAGATAGCACTACATCTTGAAATATTTGAATATTTCTACAGCAAGACATGAATAAAAACACCAAGTGGGATAAATAGTCTCTTACAGGTTCATATCAGATTTTGATGCCACAAAAACAGATTTAGATTTTCAGAATGTTGTGGATTTTGGAATTGCAGATATGGGAATGTGGACTTATATTTAGTGCCTGCTGACTTTAAAATTACTAGGGTCTATGGTTCACATTGTCTTGTAACATTTAGGATTTAAAGCTGTTTTGTGGATACTCTTCATTCCTTAATCATCCCACAAGAAAATGCCAATCTTTTCTTTATTTTGACCAGGAATATCTAAAAATGAATTAGAAACCTATTAAACAGATATAACAGGCAATGGATTTTGTTTGTTTCTTTAATATTATGCTTCTTACCTCCCTGCATTCTGAAGAGTGGTGATTACATGTTTTAAAAATATTATTCCTATTTCTCAATACAGATTCAGATTACTAGCATCCAAGATAACTAAGAATTTTTTATTGTATAGTGTTATTTATTTGAACATAGGCTATAATAGTATTTCTTATGGCACTGTATTTGGAAGTTTGAAATATTCTATTAAGATAGAATGGAAAATAGATTGCAGTAGGAAGCAGAAGACCTTAATGCTGTCACTCATGCTCCAACTTAATAGTTGTATGACCTCTGGCAAGTCGTAAAACTTCTTTCTCTCATCTAGGAAAAAAAAACAGTATCCCTAAACAAATGTGACTGAATGAAGTGATTGAGACACTTTAGTTCTAAGATCGCTGATTTATGGTTCGTTATAATGCAGTGTTTTTCAGACTGTGCTCCTTGGAGCTTCAAGGATCCATAGGTATTTCTCAGAATAAGGATTAGGCTGAGCAAGGTTTATGTTACCTCTTTTATATCACGGTGTTATCTGTAGAACTTGATTTGATAGAAAGGCTTTGTTCGTAAAACACTCTGTGCTAGTGGTTTTAAGGGACTTTACATTAATATGTTTTTGATACTCTGTTTTATATAGGATGAAGGAGTTGAATCTGATGATTTGAAAAAAGATCTACCTTTAATGCCTCCACCTCCAGACTCCTGTAGCATGAAGTTGACCATCAAGGAAATTTGGTTTAGTTTTGCAGCTCCCACCAATGTGAGATCTCCTGCACATGCATTTTCTAGGTAAAAAGTTTTAAAAATATATTACTATCCCTTGATGTTTCTTTATTTTAAGTAACATACAATTCTGTTTCATGTATTTTTTGAATTGTTTTTCTGATATATCTAGTATTAGGGTTGCCAGTTTCTTTTCCATCTTTCCTACTTCATACTTTCTATAGACATTATTCCCAATTTGTTTGACCCTTCTTCTTTCCTAGGGTTTTAGTTTTATTTTTACATGTCACCCTGCCATAAGCTTTTCATATACTCTTTTCACCTCTAACAGACTTTTATATTTTTCTTTACTTTCTGTTATCTATTCTTTGCATTTCCTACTTATATGTTCAGAATTTATCTAGTGGTCAAAAGGAAAGGTAACTTTGCCTAAATAAAATAGCCACTAAGTACAGTAGGTATGGGAGATTGTTTGAAATACAAATCTTAACACTTGTTTTTATAATTTTTTTTTTTTTCATTTTAAAAGGCAGCTAAACCTTTTAAGCACTGCAACTCCAGCTGTTGGTGCATGGCTTGTTCCCATTGATCAACTCAAGTCATCCTTAAACAAATTAGAAACCGAGGGAACCTTGAGAATTTGTGCTGTTATGGGATGCATAATGACAGAAGCATTAGAGGTATGTCTTTCAACAATACAAGGTATCATACAAAGTTTATTATTGAAAATGATCCCTTATTATCATTGTTGGAAAACATCAGACCTGCAAGTTCTTAATTTCTAGATATCTTTTGTTTGTTGTATCTTTGCTGTGTCATTCTGAATCTGTTGTTTTGCTTTGTACAGAATAAAAGTGTACATTTTCCCTTAAGAAGTAAATACAACAGACTTACAAAAGTTGCCCGCTTTCTCCAAGAAAATCCTTCATGTTTACTGTGTAATATACTACATCATTACCTGCACCAGGCAAATTACTCCATCATTGATGACGCTACAATGGTGAGTTACCGGAATCATATGTTAGCTTTAAAAAAGCCTCTATTCTGTTGAGTAGCCGTTGACCCACAAGGTTTGAGATGAGTATGGGAAGTCCAAAGGAGAAATGTGGTTAGATATCCAGCCTATTGACAAGATTAGGCTCAAATTAATGGCTTGGGAGTTGCCAGCATGAAAGTGTTAGAAGCTGCGGATATGGATGAGCCTTCTAGGGATGATATGTTATGTTGAGTGAGAAACTGGTCCGGGATGGATCCCTGATAAATACGAAAATTAAAGGAGCATGGAGAGGGTGCATAGAGGTACACAGAGTGCTGAGGAGGGAAAAGAAGAGGTAGAAGGACCAGGAAAGAAGGTTTTAGAAACCAAAGGTATAAAGAATTTCAAGCAAGAGAGTAATCATTAGAGTCAAATTTCACAGAAATGTTTAATAAAATAAGAACTAATTAATGACTGAGGGGGGAATATGTAATTGTATGAATAAATACAGTATATCTCTGCACTAGAAAAGCACTATGGAAGCACATGATTAGAGGCTTAGAGCTTGAGGGTCTCCCTCTCCTCTCCAAGTTTCTGGTCAATAGAGAATACACAGGAATCTTTAGCCAAATTAGTAATCAATGTATCAGTATTATTAATGGCCAGTCAGGCTCCTGATAACCTCTAATGAAAGAATCTGGAGTAAATTATGGATTTCATAAAGGTACTTAGACCTGAGGCTGGTATAGTGCTTTCTACTCCCACCCTGTGAATTGAAGACTGGGAGATCCACAGTGCAAGGTTAACTTGCCCATCTAGTCACAGGCAGGCATTTCCCACGGATGGATGCTCTGCCGGGATATGGTTTGCACGTGAGAGGAAGAAACACAAGATGACCCTCCTTACTTGAGTCTAGGAATGAAAGGACAGGCTAAGGGACCTGATGTTCCTCAGAAAGTAAATGAGGTAAATGAGGTGATTCCTGCCACCTAGTAAATGGCTCTCTTCAGTCAAAGCTCTTATTCCTAATACAAGGAATTGTAGGAAAGGGGAGGGAGAGGAGTTGCATATTTTCTCCTTAGGCTAAGGCTCCAATAGGCAAATTTTCTTTTGTAAAATCATCACCATGTGGAATAAAATATATTCTAAATTATGTAATTCTTACTGATCATATATTTAAGTTTCAAAGCAGTTACAAATCCTTCTATGTCTGTCATTTAACTACAGTAATTTATTAGTTTTTTAATGTTAAAATAGAGGTGGTTACCTAATCTTTGAAAGAAATCATTTCCTCTTTGCTTGATGAATATTCCAGGTAGCACAAAATACATTTAATTCTTCAGTTGAGCAAAGCAAGTGAAGTGCATCGAATGCTTCTTAAGGAGAATCCCACTTTTACACCCCATGTTTAGTCTCTTATTTACCTGGTACTGCTGTGTTGTTTACGATAGAAAGATGCAACACTGTGTTTAGAGATTGAGTTCTATAGTCAGCTTGAAATAGTGACTCTCCTGTGTAAACTTGGACAAATTACTCAACATATAAATTCCAGTTTCCTCATCTCTAAATGGGAGTTATGAGATTTAAATGAATAAGTGTATGCAGAACACTTAAATAGTAACGATTATTGTTACAGTAAGATTACTCCTAATCATGTCATTGTTGTTACAGAGTGATGGCCTTCCTGCCTTGGTAACTTTAAAGAAAGGTTTAGTTGCACTGGCAAGGCAGTGGATGAAGTTTATTGTAGTGACACCAGCCTTTAAAGGAGTGAGTTTACATCGACCAGCTCAGCCCCTGAAACCTCAATCAACTGTGGACTATGGTCATGAAGAGGGGCTTGGGCTGGACAATGGAGGTGGTCTTCAAAGTGATACCAGTGCTGATGGAGCAGAATTTGAATTTGATGCAGGTAATTTTGTAAATATTTTTGCTAGATACTATGTACTTGGTAACCTAATACTTGTGATAATTTTAATAATTTTTGTCCCAAATTTGAAAATGTCATGGCTTAATTATACAACTATGATTTGTATTAGTCCAAAGAAGTGGTAATAATGTTGGAATCTTTATACAGACTTGACTTCTAAGTTTAATTTTGTGAAATACAGAAGATTTCTTCTCCTAATCTATCCAGTACGATTAACAGACATCTTTGTATAACTAGAATGTTTTGAGTGAAACACATGAATTTCTTTTTGAAATTTATATTTTTATTTGTCGATTTATCATGCTCCCTATATACCAGTCTTTTAAAGATTTGAATTTTACCTGGTGCCTGTTTGATTCTCAATTTGTATAATGTTTAGAGGTATGCATTCAGCCCACAATTCTGTCATTATAATGACTGTGCCAGAACACAGGCAGTAGATAATGCATTACAGAAATATACATGCATACTTAAATGCTTTTTCAAAGGATAATTTTTATTATTTTCATGATATATAGTATTCAGTGAAAATTTATCTTGTGATATTTTGAAAAAAAATTAAAAGTACCATGGAAAAGGATAGTAGTCTTAAAATTAGAGCTTTCAGAACATTTACATATAATATTTTACCAAGCTTTTAAAAAATAAATTAGAAAAACTTTGTATTTAACAAATAAATATGTTATGTGTAATAGGCTGGATTTTATTATTTTAAAAAATTTCAAGTCTACCCCAAGATTGAAAGAATAGTGCAGTAAACATCCTTTCTAATTATCTGCAAATGCCTAGGTTAATCTGTGAACGTTTCGTACTTTCTTCAGCATAGTTGAATTAGTTTTTGATCTCTGTGCCATTTGGGTGACATGTGAAAGACTGAGTAAAAGCTGTTTGTTCCTTTCTTGAGACTGAGTGAGAAGACTGGGGTTTGAAGAATAAAAGACAGAAGAGTGAATGTTATAGCAGAGTGCACAATTAGTTTTTCAAGAAATATGAAAAGTTGAGTTTAGTTATACCACCAGGAACACTGGATTTGTTGTTTCAAGATTATATGATAATCTGTAGCCCACTTATTGTTTTGAACTGTTTCAGCCACAGTCAGTGAACACACAATGCTGCTGGAGGGAACAGCCAACCGGCCTCCACCTGGTAGTTCTGGACCTGTAACTGGAGCTGAGATTATGAGGAAACTATCTAAGACTCATACCCATAGTGACTCTGCATTAAAAATAAAGGTACATTGTTGCTGCCTTTGGTTAGAGTTACTTAGACTCACAGAGAAGACCTAAACTTTTGTTATCTCAAATGTAAATATTAGGTATTTGCCCTAAATATTCAAGTAGTATTTTTATGTTGAAATTAACATGATTAGTAGTAACTTTTAGTTTATACATTTCTTTGAAAATTATATCAACAGTCAGTAATTAATATTGAACAAGGACTACTTTAACTACCAAGCCTTAGGGCTCTCTTTTCAATTTATTGAATATTGTATTCAATAAAAAACAATATTGAAATGTTGATCAGCTTACAGTTACTAGTTTTAATGAGAAGTTTTATAGGTAGTACCTGATCAAAATACAGTTTGAGTTAGGCTAGTTCTATGACTTTAATTACATTTTTTGTTGTTTTAAGAAATTTAACCAGTGCTTGATAAAATAAGACATGTGGATAGCAGAGTGGGTGACTGGCACTCAGGAGCCAGACTGCCTTGGTTTCAGTCCTGCCCCGGCCACTTAAGTGCTTCGTGACTAACGTTTTTAACTGCACTGTGCGTCAGTTTCCTCGTATGTTAAAAATGGAGATTATAATAGTAACCTCCTTCAGAAGGTTGCTGTAAGAAATAATTGAGTTGATACATGAAAAATGCTTAGAACAATACCTGGCTCATAGTAAGCACTTAGTAAGTTATTTGCTGTTGTCGTGAGTTACTTATTTTTTGGTAGTAGTTTCCTTTTCTGAGCACTGAAAACAGCAAATAGTTAATATTTTAACTTCCTTTGACAGACTGGGTATAATCTTAAGTTAAAAATTAATACCAAGAATCCATTAGGTAAATTGTATTTTTCACTATATTGAAATATAAAATTTCTACACAGAAAAAAAAGTATTGTAAACAAAATGGAAAGATATATGACAAAGGGCTAATTTCCTAATGTGTAAAGATCTCCTCCTAATCACTAAAAAGGCACAACCAAATAGAAAATAAAGGCAGTTCACAGAGAAATTCTTCTCTTATAATTAAAGAAATGTAAATGTAAAATAAAATGAGATTCCATTTCCACCTGTCAGGTTGAAAAATCTGAAAGTTTAATAGTATATGTTGGTGAAGATGTAAGAAAACAGACACTTTCATATGGTACTGGGTGGGAGTGTAAACTGGCATAACCTCTTTGAAGAACAGTTTGTCAATTTTTAAATGTAAAATTTTAAATGTAATGCCCTTTAACAGTATGTCCATGTCCAGGAACTGATTCTAAAGAAATGAATGCTCATAAATGCTCAAGGACACATGTCCAAGAACATTCTTTACAACACCACTTATAATAGGAGTATAATGGAAACAACATAAATGACTATTTGAGGACTAATAAATTCGTGTACCCTCATATGGATGCCTACTATGAAGACTTCAGAAAGATAAAGTAGATCTCTAAGTGGATGTGGAATGACCACCAAAGTGCACTGGTTCAAGTAAAAATAAAGGATAGGACAATATGTATCTGTGTGTTAAAAAAGGATAAATATGTATATGTGTTTATATAGTCAAATTATATAAGGATAGATAAGAAATGGTTAAGGGGACTTCTCAAGGAAAGGATCTAGTAGACGGGAGCTCAGGAGATACTTTTTATTGACTAGTCTTTTGTGCTTTTGAAAGTTTTATTTTGTGTAAGTATTGCTCTTTTAATTAAAACATTTAATTTGATATACATTTTTTAAAGTTTGGGCTATAGGCTTATTCTGTTTCTGCAGTATAGTTACAAGACTGGGACATTTTAAATTCTCCACCCCTTAATCTGTCTCAGAATTTTTCCTGGTTTATAGTTTTTCCAGATGCTCTGATCATATTAGGTGTTTGCTATTTTTTAAAATTTTTGTTTATTTTTTTATTTTGGCCGTGTTGGGTCTTCATTGTTACGTGCGGGATTCCTCTAGTTGTGGCGAGCGGGGGCTACTCTTCGTTGCAGTGCGTGGTCTTCTCATTTGCGGTGGCTTCTCTTGTTATGGAGCTTGGGCTCTAGGCGCATGGGCTCAGTAGTTGTGGCTCGTGGGCTCTAGAGTGCATGTTCAGTAGTTGCAGTGCACGGGCTTAGCTGCTCTGCAGCATGTGGGATCTTCCCAGACCAGGGATCGGACCCATGTCCCCTGCATTGGCAGGCGGATTCTTAACCACTGCATCACCAGGGAAGTCCCTAGGTGTTTGCTATAACGCTGTTCTCTCTCAGAAATGTTTTTGAACATTCCTTTGTTTATAGATTACAAAAGTCCAAAGAATGGAAATTAAAAATGCTTTGTTTCAGATCTCTGCTTTTCAGGATCTTTTTGTCTGCATGCTCTTTCTTTGTGCTGTTTTAAACTGATCTGGAATTCCAGTCTTAGATGTGACAGAACAGATAGAGATTGGACAATTGTGTCATTTTCCATTTTTTTGTTTTTCTTCAGAGAATTGCTGGAAATTCTTTTTGGTATATTAGAGCTTTACAGAGAATCAGGTCTTAACACAGAAATTTATTATCAGAGTACCAAGAAGAGTAGTATAGTATGAAGAATTTTGGGATAGACATCTTACCACCAGACTCCCTCTTCAGATTTTAAAGGGCATTAATCATTATTAAAATTAAATGAATGATAATAAATGCTGTCCTTTGTATTGTACTGTAGAGTTATAAAACATTATTGCATACATTTGGGATTCACCATAATTCTAATAGACACAAACTGTTTAGATAGACACAGTTGTTTTAATGTAAACAATAACTAGTAATAAAAACAGTGAGTAGTCGTGGTTATCAGTAGTCATTTTTATGTGCATAAGAAAGAGCCCCATGTTGTTCCTTTTCTAGGGCATTCACCCATATCATTCTCTGAGCTATACCAGTGGTGACACTGCCACAGATTCTCCGGTGCATGTGGGACGTACAGGCGTGCCAGTTAAGGAGAGTCCAAGGAAGGAGAGCCTACTCAGCTACCTGACTGGAAGCTTCCCAAGCTTGCACAACCTCCTGGAAGGGACCCCTCAAAGAAGCAGCGCAGCGGTGAAAAGTAGCTCCCTAACGAGAACAGGTATATCCTTAGTTTTGACAATTATAAGCTTACTTCTGTGGGAGATTAAGAAAACAAAAACAGGACTTACGTTTATTTAGATATATACTTTGGTTGCATACCTTGTCTTTTGTATTACACCTTATCTTTGAGAAAGTATTTTGGGAAACTGTTCTGCTTATAACTTGTTGGTGTCTCGTGCCCTTAGTTTGCATTTTTAAATTGCAACATTTGCTATTACTATCAACCTAGGCATGGTGTGAAATGCTGTCTAGGCCAGCCAGCAGTGAATTTTTTCCCATTATGATAGCAATAAATTATTAATTAATGCCTTAATATCCAAATACCAACATCGTGCAGTGAGTTTAAAGACATGCAAAAGGCAGACAATTTAACCTGACTTTTCAAAAAATAAATCACATTTTCTGCTCCTTAGTACATAAGTAATACTATACTCAGTAAAACTTTATTTTCAGGAAACACAATGGCCACTGATATGTTATCTGAACACCCTTTGTTATCTGAGCCATCATCTGTGAGTTTCTATAATTGGATGTCAAATGCTGTGGGTAATCGAGGAAGTGTGGTGCAAGAATCTCCTGTTACAAAATCAGGACACAATAGTCTCCCAACAGGTATTGAGCTGTCACATTGTTTTACTTAACCATCTAAGGGGTACATGTGAAGTTATGTTAAAATGCTGTTTTTCAGAGGATGGTTAAAAAAATCTCAAACGTTTACTGTTTAGTTGAAATTGGTTCATTTATGAAATGCCTTTGCTAATATTGCAATTGAGAGAGTCGTAAGCAGTCGCTCAGTGTTCTTGTGGAAAGGCAAATATGTCAAATGCGAGATTATATATAATTTAAAGAGTTTAAAACTTCCATTTAATGTGTGTGGTTCAATTTTCAAAACACCAAGAGGAGGTAAATGAAAAAATGCCAAGTATAATTACAGCATCATGTACCCACAATACAGAAAATACTTTCAGCTTATCCAGAGTCCTCTGAGGCATAATGACAAGCATCTATATAAGCTTTATAGTTACTTAAATATTTAATTAAATCTGAAGGAGTACTAAAAGGAATAAAGTAAGATTCTTGCCCTCAAGGAGGGAAACAAATGAGGAAAATTTATTAATTTTAAAGGAATATTTATAAGTAGCAGGAAAACAGGCAAAGAATTCACAAAGAAATATTGGTGGCTATTTCCAGTAACATAAATGGAGCCACTCTTTCTTTCCTATCCTCTGCTATTTTTTTTTGTTTTTCCAAATTCACTAGATGCATTTATTATTTTATTGTAAAAATGTGTATATATTTTTTAAAAGAATATGTGAAGTAGCCTTTGAACCTAGTTACTGAGGGCAGCTGAAATTAATCTGTGTAACAGCTATTGGATCACTTGTAAATTTTCTTCAGACAAAAAATATGAAATTATGAAAAGTAGTTGATATATGACTACTTACTCAGTCCTTTTTTTTTGCCAGTGCATGGACCACTTTTGAATCTGGAACTGATCCTAATTCTGACTCTTAAAAGCGCTAAGATGTGCTAATTCTTAGTATTGGTCCTTGGTTGAAGAAGATAGAAGGATGGTGCTTTTACCAGCTCTCAGCACTTTTCTGGAGCTAGTCTCACTACTGCATAGAGTTTAAATTTCAAAAGAACCAGAAAGGAACATTTCCTCTCTATCACAGGTCCTTTGCCTGGCGAGTCAAAGGATAAAGGGAGTACAGAAGAAAGAAATAGTGCCATTTCATTTTTGTTCCACCTTGGGAAAGCATAGTGGGGAAGAAATTTATATGTGGGATTCTGTGACGCCTATGGCTTTTGTCCTGCTGCAGCTGCTTTTTGTAGCCCTGCTACTGTTTATAATTCTGTTCCTCAGTGCAAAGCTGATGGGATATCAAATGCTTTTCAAAGATCTTCCAGCCCTAAAGTTTTATATTTTGGAGTGACTGGCTCTAATACATACTTCATGTACGAGGATGAGCGATATATTCTGAAAATAAAGTTTAATTTCATTTTTTATTAATAAATCGTGTCTGTAAAATAACCTGAAAGTGCTATTTTTTCCCTTCTCAATTTAAATGGTCTGATAATATAATTATAATACAAGTTTCATAAGTTTACTTTGCTGTGCCCCTTTATGTTGTTTTCATTTCCCAGTAATTTAGATTTTATTTTTGAACACTTGCTCTTTTAGGTGTTGCACCCAATCTTCCTACAATACCCTCAGCCTCAGATTTCAACACTGTCTTGTCTAGTGACCAGAATACTTTGGATGGGACACATTCTCAGCATAGCACTAGTCAGGATGATGTGGTAGGTGTAGAAGAAGCCAACCAAGGGTTTCCTGCTGTACAGCTTGCTGATGCTCAGGTGAGCCAGTCTGCTTTTCCCTAATTATAGTGACCTTGCCCTGAGCAGTACTTAGCAGCTGGAACCATCGAGTATGTGCACTTTGGAATTCTAGTGAAAAGCTTTTTCCTTGCCTGTCTGCCTAAAGCCTTCATGAAAAAAGGAGGAGCCTTTAAAAAGTACACGGGTTAATTATAAATACAAATTAAGCATCTATAGATACTCATTAAACTGAAGAGTGGCATATAGTTAGTTGTCCCATATAGCAACATTTTTGTTATTTGGAGATAGAGATTGGCAAAATAACATGACTAGAAAGTTAAATTTCATCATTTCCTATAGTCTTTAGTGCTATGTGAAGACTTGAGCGAGCAGTGGGGAGGCATTGAAGATTTTAGAGCAGAGGAGTAAAGTGCCTGGAACTGTACATGTGGAAATGTTATATGAGTAGCAATGTGTTAAATGGATTGAAGTAGAGAAACTAGAGGTGAAAAGATGAGTTAATGAAATAGTTCACACAAGTGGTAATGAAGCTCTTAGCTTAGATGGTTATGGCTTTGATAGGTAAAGGAGAAATATTGTGGAGATCTTATTTAATTGACTAAATGTAGGGAGTAGAGAACAAAGTCCTTTGAAATGTACTTTCTAGTTTGAGTGACCAGAAGGCCAGTGGGAGAGTGGGATACGGATATTAAGAGGTGTTATTTTTTCAGGATGAAAGAGACTCGAGCATATTTTTTACTTAGGAGGAATTAGGAAGGTCCTGATCAAAAAAAAAAAAGGAAAGGAGGGTAAACTGATAGAGAAAGATTTCAGGGAGGGATGAGAAGTGTTGGAATTTAGAGTCATTTATAGAGAGAGATACTTTTTGACATAAAAAGTACTTTTTCCCCTGAGAATGTTTGGGAAGGCAATAAGGACAGTTCATAACTGTACAGGTAACTTTGCAAATTGATAGCCTCAACTTTCTCTCACAATAGGAGGTGATTTATGTTAAGAAATGTGTCAGGCACTTTTCAACTTTCTTGAGATTTACTTCTCTAATACATTGGAGTAGGTTTTAGAGATTCTTTCACTTTTCTCTTTTTTTTTTTTTTTTTTTTGCGGTACACGGGCCTCTCACTGTTGCGGCCTCTCCCGTTGCGGAGCACAGGCTCCGGACGCGCAGGCTCAGCGGCCATGGCTCACGGGCCCAGCCGCTCCGCGGCATATGGGATCCATGGCTCACGGGCCCAGCCGCTCCGCGGCATATGGGATCCTCCCGGACCGGGGCACGAACCCGCGTCCCCTGCATCGGCAGGTGGACTCTCAACCACTGCGCCACCAGGGAAGCCCTCTTTCACTTTTTTTTAAAAGAGAGAGAGAGAAAAGAAATATTTTTTTAATGTCTATTTTGGCCTGTATATGCATTCATTGTATTTATTAGCATCCAGTACACATTTTTAGAGACAACTATACTATTTTACATATAAGACTCTAAAATCTACCAGAGACATTAAAATTAAGTAATACAGTAAAAAACTGTGTAAGGTGATTTAGATATACGGAAAAGTTGGAGTGAATGTGAAAGAGAGCTCACCAGACCCCCAGAAGGATTGCCAAATAGTGCTGAGGGTCTAGTTATTTAGAACATCTTGTGTCCTTAATAGCTCAGCTATAGGAATAGAAGAGGATTGATCCAAAGCAGATGTAGCAAGAAAAATGAGGTGATGAAATGTAATATACAGTCTTAGAAGTTGCTGAAAAGGAGTTTAAGGCAAGATTATGGGGGGGCAAAGGAAGTCACATAACTTTGGAACTAAGGCATTGGTTGAGTTATCTGCATGGCCAAAGAAGCCATTCAGGATGATAAACTGGGATACTGGGATGGAAAAGAAAAGAACCAAAATACCTGGTGGGTTTGCAGGATTAACTAAGGGGCATAAGTAGATAACAAAGATTAGGAAAGGTGGAGGATGGTTTGAACCTTAAAGAGGGAAGAGCATTTCCATTAGGATGAAAGAGCAAATCTAAGAAAGAGTAAACCCAAGAAAGCGTATGCCAAGCAAATATACAAGGGAGAGAAAAATACTCCCTAAGTTTCCAGTGAGGGGTGAATTGTTTGAATTCTCTCATTCTAGGCCTTCATGCCTTCACAAGGGTAGCTTGTTTTCCCAAGCACAAACAAATGAGATGATGTAGAGACAAGTGAAAGTGCAGACTTGAGTTTCATTGCACAAATGGCATTTCTCCATTTTGATAGATTTTTTAAGCTTCAGGAAAAGATCACTAAGTGAGAATGTGTGGTGAAAGAGTTAGAAGGGGGTCAAGGAAAGCACCAGATAGATAGCATCTATATTTAGGATGTGGAAGGAGGAAAAGGAACCATGCAGCAGAGAAGGAGTAGTCAGAAAGATTATAGTGATTTACTATTGCACACATATAGTTGCTTCTATTTGGGTTACCTCTTAGTAACTATGAAGTTCAGTTAACTAGAGATTTAACCAGAGTGATGTATTAATATTTTCCATAGCATATATGATACTTAAAATATAAAGGAAGTTCTTTGTCAGAAAATGTTATTTTGCAACCAAGTGATACCACTTAAAAATAGACCAGATATTAAAAATATAACATTTGAAATGTTTTTATATTAACACGGGAAATTGATAGACTCTTTTGTGAACCTTTTATAGCAGATTGTTATGGAAACACAGTAGATATTCAAGCCTTTTTTAAAAGCAAGAAGTAGAATGATTTAAACTAATTCACAATTTTATTTACCTTTTACTTTCACTTAAGTAGGATCAAGGAATCTTTGTCCTTATGATTAATTTGAAGATGAGTGGCACATAGTAGGTGCTGAAAAATACCGTTAAGTTTTAAGTAAAATTAGAGCTATATTTATTATACAAGGCCATTTTTTTCCCCTTCACACTACAGTTAATAATATGTACTGAGATAGAGTGTAAGAAAAAAGCCACAATAAATGATGAATTGTTAAGTTGAGGTAATATAAATGTGTTATGTCTTTTAGGTTGTTTTCAAACCTCTTCTGAGTCATACAGGGATCCAGTCACAGGATGCAATGCCTCTCTGCTACCGAATGTACTTCGGAGAACACCTCTCATTTTCAGGAACTTTGGACTGCCTTAGAGCAGATATCGTGGATTCAGACACAGCCAAAGACAGAAAAGGCAAAAGAGCAAGAAGGTGTCTTACATTATTACTGTTTTTATGTAAAATTTTATAGAAAAGTTGTAATACCTGTTTTTTTAACTTTGCTTTCTTCCAGTGCTGATGCGGTAGTAATTTTAATAGCCTAATGAGAAGATAACTTCCATTTAACAGAAACAGTAGCCACATTTCCTTAAAAACCTGTTAATTTTATCAGTAGGTTATGAGGCCTATTTTTAGGCATATTTTTGTAAGATGTTAGTACATGTATGAGGGTCAGCCAAAGCACTTATGTTGATAAATACACTTTATTTACTGTTGCAGTAGTTTAATTTTTATGATCTTATGGATTGTAATTTTATATATTATTCTTAGAACTTACTCCTAATCTCCTTTCTGAGTTGACTTGTAGCAGGTAGTATTTTCTATTAGGAACAGAGTAGAAGTCATGCTGAGAGTATGGACTTGCTTTTCACAATAGTGTGGTACCATTAACAATGACCATGCAAGCTGAAACACTGCAGAAGTGACCTTAAAGATTATAAAGATTAATGGGGAAAATTACCTTTGTTTTGTGACCTGGAAAAATGTTTGTCAAAATATTAAAAAGTCTCTTACTGTTTATTATAAATGTATAGGAAAATGAAAAATATAGTAAAACTAATATTTTGTACATACAATTTAAAACATTAGAAACATTGAGAATTAAGGTGTTTTATTTCTTTCTTAAAAACTCATCAAAGGGTAGTTTGTATAGTCCTTACCTTCTTATCATCATGTAACTTACAACACAGAATGAGCATCTTTTCTGTGCCTTAGCAAATGTCATGTGCCATTCTCAGCAGTTTCCAACATTTTACCTTTGCACTTTCAGTGTCATGAAATATCTTCACTAGTTCTTTTTACTAGAAAGGTTTTTGCCCACATCACTTTCTCTGGGATACCTTCGTCCTTTTTGCCATGACCACTTCCTCCTTATGCTAGTAAGTTTGCCTTCTCTGAGTTCCTCTAGCTGCATATCTAGAGTTTCTAGAATAGTGGAAGTGTCAACATTTTCATACTCAGTTGTTTTCTTCTATAACTCCATTTACTTTTTTCAACTTTATTTTTTATTGAGGTAACATTGATTTATAACATTATATAAGTTTCACATGTACAACATTACATTTCTACTTCTGTATACACTACAGCATGCTCGCTGCCAAACGTTTGGTTTCCTTTTGTTACCATGCGTTTGATCTCCTTTACCCATTTTGCTCTCCCCTCCCTTACCTGAGCCGCTTCCCCTCTGGTAACCACTACTCTGTTCTCTGTATCTGGGTGTTTGTTTTTGTTTGGTTTGGTTTGTTTATTTTATTATTTGTTTTTTGTATTCCACATGTAAGTGAAATCATACGGTTTGTCTTTCTGTTTGACTTATTTCACTTAGCATAATGCCCTCAAGTTCCATCCATGTTGCTGCAGACAGCAAGATTTCATCTATTTTTATGCTGAGTAGTATTCTGTGTGTGTGTATGTGTACCATATCTTCTTCATCCATCCATCCATTGATGAGCACTAAGGTTGTTTTCATATCTTATCTATTGTAAATAATGCCATGATGAATATAGGGGTGAATGTATCTTTTAGAATTAGTGTTTTTGTATTATTTGGATAAATACCCAGAAGTAGGAAAGCTGGATCATAAGGTAGTTCTAATCTTAATTTTTGGAGGAATTTCTGTACTGTATTCAATAGTGGTACACCAGTTTATATTCCCACCAACAGTGTATGAAGATTCCCTTTCTCCACATCCTTGCCCACACTTGTTACTTCTTACTTTTTGATGATAGCTATTCTAACAGACATGAGGTGATATCTCATCATGGTTTTGATTTGTATTTCTCGAATGATTAGTGATGTTGAAAATCTTTTCATACGCCTGTTGGCCATCTATATGTCTTCTTTGGAAAAATATCTATTTAGATACTCTGCCCATTTTTAATCATTTTTTAAATTATTGAGTTGTATGAGGTCTTTATGTATTTTTTGGATATTAACTCCTTATCAGATATATCATTTGCAAGTATCTTCTCCCATTCAGTAAGTTGTCTTTTCCTTTTGTTGGTGGCTTCCTTTCCTGTGCAGAAGCTTTTCATTTAGATGTAGTTCCATTTGTTTATTTTTACTTTTGTTTCCCTTGCCTGAGGAGGCATATCAGAAAAATCTTGCAAAGACCAATATCAGAAAGCATAGTGCTTAAGTTTTCTTTCAGGAGTTTTCTGATTTCAGGTCTTACATTCAAATCTTTAATCCATTTTGAGTTGATTTTTGTACAATGGTGTGAGACAGTGGTCTAGTTTCTTTGTTTCTTTTTTTTTTTGCACGTGACTGCCCAGTTTTTCCAACACCATTTATTGAAGAGACTATCCTTCTCCATTGTTTGTTTTTTGCTCCTGTCATAAATTAATTGTGCATATATGTGTGGGTTTATTTCTGGGCTTTCAATTCTGTTTCATTGATCTATGTATGTTTTTCTGCCAATACCATGCTGTTTTGATTAATTTAACTTTGTAATATAGTTCAGAATCAGGGAGCATGGTACCTCCAGCTTTGTTTTTTTTTCCTCAGGATTGCTTTAGCTATTCAGGGTCTTTTGTGGTTCCATATACATTTTTTGTTCTCTTTCTGTGAAAAATGTCCTTGTGATTTTGATAAGGATTGAGTTGAATCTGTAGATTGCTTTAGGTGATATGGGCATTTTAACAATGTTACTTCTTCTAGTCCATGAGCACAGAATATATTGCTATTTATTTGTGTCGTCAGTTTCTTTCAACAATGTCTTATGGTTTTTGGTATACAGGTCTTTTACCTCCTTGGTTAAATGTATTCCTAGGTATTTTATTATTTTTGTTTCGATTGTAAATGGGATTGTTTTCTTAATTTCTCTTTCTGCTAGCTCATTGTAAGCATATAGAAACAACAGATTTTTGTATGTTGATTTTATACGCTGCAACTTTCCATTTACTTTTTATTGAATTTCATCACCACAATCTTGTTTTGCTTCATTTTCATCTTTGCTGTCCAGTTGCCTTTTAATTAACCATTTTTGTAAAATGTCATGTGGATTTATCACAAGGAGGCAATATAACTACATGCTTTAGTGTCTGTGCATGAAATGAAAAACAAATGTGCACTGACCAATCACTGACAGACTTTGACAGAAGTGATGTGGTTGGTCAGTGATCATGATGTATGTCTATTATTTATGTAGTGATTTGTGGACTGAAGAGCTAGCAGCAAGTTTATACTTTATGCAGTAAATTTTAGTTAAAATTTAAACCATGTTGTTGGGGTCTGGTGTTATTTAACTATAAACCACGGTAATTGCATCCATTCACATTGGAATCATCAAATCCAGACACCAAAACATTAATATCTGCTTACATTCCTGAATTAGAGTTTAAAGTCCTGAGTTAAATTTGTATTTCTATTTGCAGTAGCCTACTTTCATGTAAATATATACATACATATAAATATATATTAATATGTAAAAATATATGTGTATATATAAAAATGGTATGTATACACACATATAGTATATGTATCATCATAGATATAATTAGGTTATGCATAATTATATTATATATAATATGATTATATATATTAGATTATATTTACAGCCTACTTATTGGCCTGCTAAATGCCATATAATACTGCTACAGGCCAGACCTTCACCTGACCACACTTCCCTTCTTATGTTCCGAGACAAATTCTTTGAGTGACTTTGAACTTACTGTCTTTAGTCTAGCCGAACCTAACATTCCTTTTAATTTTTCTACTATCACACCACCTCTGAGTGCTCTACATTCTTATTACTAGACCATGGTTAGCTTTTATTTCTCAGATCTCCTGTAACTCCACCTTAGGTCTTATTTATTAGGAAACTTTTGTCACAGTACACTTTTCCTGGTCATTAATTTTAGACTTGTCTGGGCTTTTTTTGTAGCACATTGTTCATTCTACTAATTACTGTACTTTACTATTGGGTTATAGTTTCTTACATAAACATGTATAACTCTCCGAGACCATAAAGCCAGAACAGTTATTAAATCATTTAGCATAAGTTCTGGCTTGTAGTATGTCCTCATAAGTATTGGTTTCCTTATATCTTTGCTGTCTCCAGTCAAGATAGTTGAACATGTTAGGGGCTTAATAGATATTTAATTTTAACTTTACCCATGTGGCTGCTTTTGCGTTAAATGACTGCTTCATTATGTAGCTAGATTTCTTCCCCCTTTTACTTGAATCTCCTCTCTTTAAGACTTTTTTGCCTCGCTTCCATGTTTTCAGTTCTTGTTTTTGCAGTTGTGGAATATTTTAATCTCTTTTGAGTCTCTCTCTTCTATATCTTCTAATTCTCAAAATCTAATTTTTCCTTCTCTGATTGCACACTTAGCATCGATTATAGGCTTACTCTAAGCTTGTACATTTTCTTGAATTATACCACAGAATGGAATTTTTCTTATTAAATAAGAAATACTAGTATTCATTAAGGAATTATTAGTCCCTAATTATAAATTCAAGTCAAATTGAAAATATCAAAGAATCTTGGAGGGGTTTTTTTTCCCAAAAGAAAAAAATCCTATGTTTAATTTAACCTGTATGACTACACATTCATATTTTACATGGAAGAAGAGGGGAAAAATATCTTTTTAAAATTTTGGTGCTTGAGGTTTATTGTTATTAGTAGTTGATTTATGAAAATCTGAGATATTTTGACTTTTTAATATTAAAATTGTCTATAATATTTCTACCTGAAAATTTTTAGATATGCAGGGGATTTGCCAAAATAACTTTTATAGAGGTTTTAAGTCTTTTGTGTGCATTTCTCATTTTTGTTTCCGTTGCTTTTCTTAGCACTTTCAACTTGGCAAAATATGCCGGCAGGGTTTCATTTCAAATAGTAAATCAAAATATATAAAATGTGATGAAATTAAATATATAAACCATATATTTAACAGAAGAGTAGAGGATGGTTAAGGAAGATGTTCTAGCTGACCTGCTATTGACTTTAAATTCTAATACCATTGGGGTGTGCCATCAAATGGCAAGAAAAATTATTTTATCATTTCACTGAAATCACTAATTAAGTCTGGTTTTGACTAGTCATAGAGTAAGATCAAGAAGGAAGATTTAAGGCCCAGTTTCCAACTTATGAAAAAGTTGGAAAAACTTATTCTACTTGATCTCTTACTTAAAATTATTTAAATGGCTTATTCTTCACCTTAGAGATTATTTTGCTAACAAGTTAATAAAGATTGTGTGGTTCTGGGAAAAAAGAAATAAAACCTTGTCATTTTCTTTTTTCATTTTTTTCCACATTTTTAGGCAAGGCCATGTGAATCTTCCTCCACTTGAGTTCAAACCAGCATTGATGTTGGAAACCTTTAGCATCAGCGCTGTTGTAATGGAAAAGTCTGTGTGCACCCCTCAGAACTCTACCAGTGCTCTTTCTTTTCATGATCTCAACAAGCGTTATTACAATACCTTTCATTGCAACTTTACTATTTCCTGTCAGTCAATAAGCCAGCATGTAGATATGGCTTTAGTTCGTCTTATTCATCAATTTAGTACGATGATAGATGACATCAAAGCGACTCAGACTGACATTAAACTTAGCAGATATACAGCTGGATCAGCTTCTCCAACGCCTACTTTCAAAACCAGAAAACATCGGGATTTTCGCTCATCTGACTTCAGCCGCAGTTCTAGAGGAAGTCTTAATGGTGGCAATAGAGTAAATAACGCAAAGAACAAACGGACCAACAATGAGAACAACAAAAAGGAGTCTCGAAACAAAAATTCATTAGGAAGATCTGAAAGAAGAACTTCAAAAGTGTCTAGGAAAGGTTCAAAAGACGTGGTGGATCATATGACTATCCATATGGATGACTCTGACTCAATTACAGTGTCAGAACAAAGTGAGCCTTCAGCTGAGTGCTGGCAGAATATGTATAAATTGCTTAACTTCTATTCACTTATCTCTGATCCAACAGGAATACTGGAAAAATCTTCAGAAACATTTGGACCAGCAGGTAATGGATATTTTAATATTTAAAAATTTTTCTGTTTAGGATAGAAATAATACTAAAAAAGACAAGTTTATTCATCATGTTTTCTTAATGTTATAATTGGATAATTGAAATGCAAAGAAATTGGCAGTCACCCAAGGAGAGAAAATAGTGATGGTGGTCAGATATTCTGCTACCCCTTTTTCCCATCTTTCCTAACCCTTACACAGTATGCTCCTAAAGAATTCACACAGACCTGCTTTCAAACACCTGACCGTACTATTTATTTTCAAATATGACCATGGGAAAATGCTGAAAAATTTAAGAAATCGTTTTGGTGGGGAAGAGGACAAAGAGGGCCAGTTTGGAATGTGCAGGAAAGAAAGGTCAGTTGATGTCCTTCCATTTTGCAGTTTTCGTGTCTAAACCTATATATTTCTGTTCACTTGAAGCAGTCCGGAGCCCTACAGAGCCAACGTGTAAAGTTGTGTTTGAGAATGAACAGGACAGGAACAGTCTGACTAGGACGCAGAGGAAACGCAGCGTGGCAGCTGCTGAGCCCCAGCACGTCACTCTAATAGTGTTTGGGGTTGGCATGGTGAGCCGCACGCACCTGGAGGCCGACATTGGTGGGCTAACCATGGAGTCAGAGCTGAAGAGGATCCACGGCAGTGTCACATTGAAGGAAAAAATGAAAGGCAGGTGACATTCTAACCCTGGGGCGCCTCTTTTCTGAAGAAAGCCAGTGCCATGTCTCACAAATTCCTACTTGGCAATTTTTCTTCAGAGAATGGAACTTCCCGTTTATATGGATCAAGAGTGCTCGTGTATATAGTTTCTTTTTCTTATTCTTAACGTTTTTAAAAATCTTGTAAGTATTCTGCGCCAAGTTTTACTTCTGAGATTTAAAATGTCCTTAGGCTATTTAATGTCATTAGGCTCTTTAGTGCATGAATGGCGTGTTAAACTACATACTTAGCATCATTCCAGTTTTGACGTATAATACGTATGTATATGTGAATGCATAGAAATAAAAATCTTCAAGGAAATTTTTTAAAAAGTCGTTTGGAAATAGTTTAAGTTTCATTGTACCTTTAAAGTTATCTTTTGTCATTGAACGTATTATGAATAAAATGACATTTTAATATGAAGTGCAACTCTATTTCCAGAATTCATACACTTTTTTTTTTCACACTTTAAGATGTTTTACATCAAAAGATGACTGAGACATGTGCCACTGCTCATATTGGTGGGGTCAATATTGTGCTGCTTGAAGGGATTACACCAAATATACAGTAAGTGTGTTTTTTTTTTTACTATTCTCTTAAACTTGTCTGTTATAGTTTCACAGGAAACTTAAAATTCATTGGATGAATCCCATACCTACTAAGTTTTGAGATTTATATACTTAATGTTGCCAGACACTGTGATTCTGTCACTAAGAACATCACAAATGAAATGGTCTCAGGAAACTTATTTATTCCTTTTCTAAAATTGGCCTGCTGCCACCCCTCCACCCTAAAAAACCGACTCCCGGGACATTTTAAGATTGTGTGACAGGAAGAATGATTACAGTGCAAATTTCAGTTAAACATATGAGATGCAAAAGCTCACATAATTCAAATAGTTAATTATTTAAAACAAAATTATAGTCAGAGAATATAGACTGTTTCTTGATTTTATTCTAACTAATCATTACCCACATTCATGCTGGGTTTCCAAACTTTATCTTGCCATTTTTTCATTTAAAGATTTAACAATAAAGCCTATGAGACCCTTCTAATAGTATAGGTAAGCTTTCTGTAGTGAGTATACCATTCCATATTGCTTTTCTTTTGACTCTTTGCTCTCACCTTTTCTTTATAGGTTCTATTTGTGGATCTGTCCAAAATTGTTCTGATAAAGATTACCTTTATACTTGATATTTAGATCACTGTTGGGTTGTCAATACATTTAAACATTGACTTTGCTCATACACTTGGGAGTATAAAACTTCATTCCTAACTTCCTTTCAGTGGAGCACTTTTATGCAATAACTACAAAATGTATTTTGATAGTTTAGGTCAGATTTTGAGGATTTGCTCATTCTTAATATTATAACTAGTTAATGACCTACTATTGTCCCTTAAAGAATCTATCATGCTAAATACTGACTCAATAGAGGATTTGGTTCAATGTTATAAATATTAAATATTAGTTGTCATTTGACTCATTACAGGTCTATTCATAACATTTCAAACATGGGTAATGTGATGACTGTCTTGGGAACATAAAATGGGTGGATGAAATGGATGTCTAAGTCTTGCTGAGGCAGTGTGAACCTGTATATCTAGAACCAAAGAGTATATTTCATTATAGCTGCCTAAATGGTCCAGATCACATTTCCTAAGCAGTCTTTCTAAAGACCAGGAAATTCCAGTAGTTGTGAGACAAGATCTTTTCTGATCATTCAGTATGGGAGGAGGGGTATTATTATGTAATAATTACAATCTAAAGGAGTTAGCTATCATGGACCAGGAGCCTCCTATACATTATTTTATTTAATCCTCACCACAGTCATGTTAACTGGGGTGTTTTATCCCCACTTTACAGAACAATAAATCGAGATTCAGAAATATCAAAGTGTTTTCCTAAAATGCTTAAAAATCATACAGTCAGTAAGAAGAGATGCCTGAACCTCTGCACCTTCTACCTCACTATGATGCTACTGCAGGAAGTCACCACAGACCTTGGGTTTCATGATTCCTTCGTTGAGTCTAAATTTAAAGTATCATGGTCACTCTGACCTATTCAAAAGTACAACAAATTTCTTTAGATGTCTCGTGGGTTTTATGTACTCTATCCTCTTGAACCTCTTATCTCTATTATCTATTATCTCTTAAGAGAAGGGCTTCAAATAGTCTCTAAATTTGCAAAACATATTTATAAAATTGATTTTTTTAAAAAAGTATTAGTTGATAATTCTTACCTTAAAAAAAAATCTCAAGCCAAGATCCCTTAACTTTTTCATTAAAAAAATAAAAGTTATTAATTACTCACTGCCAAACTCTAGTAGTGTTAAGACTTTCTGGATTTATTCTTTGGCTCTTCACTTCCAGTTTCAATTAAAAGGAAATGGAACTTTTAAAAAATAGTTGAAAAGTTTCTTGAAAATTTTAAAAACGGGAAATAAAAGCTTTCCAAATGATTGCTCATATTGTCACTAATTTATGCATGAATGTTTATTTGCTTCCTTTTTGTTTTCCTGCTTTCTCTTGAATCTTCATCTGTAGACTGGAGGATTTTCCTACATCTCCTACAAGCACAGCCAAACAAGAGTTTCTGTATGTCATTATTATTCTTTTTCATGGACTTTGTGATTAACATAGTATTGAATAGTTTTAAAGATAAAATATTTAGATTATCTGCATGGCTGTGAAAGTATGTAGTTATTATTTTGTAGCTTTAATATAGATCCTTTTATAAATTAAAGTTTACTGATTTTCAAGGAGAATACACAGGTAAGGACTACCTTTTTGGTAATTCATACCTTGTTTTATTGTTGAAAGATTGTAACACTGTAGTTGTCTGTTGCTTTGTGCTTTTTTAAGACCTGTTACAAACCCTTGTTAACGTTTGATGTGATGATAGAAGCTAAAATTTTTAACTTTGCAAATGAGTTTTCACAAATTTGCAAAACTAATTATTAACACACTAATATATGAAAATATCTACATTGCTCAACCTTATAATAATTCTGTCTTTAATATGGAGAGAGTTCACTGCTCTATTGTCAGCTTTTATGTTTGGCTTTTACTGTGTATCCTTTTGTATTTTGACCAGATTGATTTGGCCTGTGTATATCTGATATTTTGTGGTAGTGATATATTTAAATACTTGTCACATGAGTCTTACCACCATGACAATTTAGTATGTTACTTAGGACTGATTTTTTCTTTCAACCTTTTCTATAAAATTTCAGTATGCTGAATAAATAGATGAATCTGCATATTTTGTTCCAGGCTGGTAAGATTATCAATACCTGGTGAGATTTGTTTCATTGTGTATTGATAATAGGCCATAGTCAAAACATCATCAATCAGCAACCCTTTGTTGGGATTATCTGTGATCTATGTCACTTCATCAGCCAACTAGAAGTACTAAAAAAGAATAAATGCACTAATATTAAATTAGAAAATTGATTGTTTTTGGAAACCACTCTTCCATATTAATATCATCATTAATAATAACAGGTATAGAAAAAATAGCTAATTCCACTTTAGTAGTTATAGTAGCTAGAGAAGATTTATTGTTTCTCTCTTTTATCACTGAGTTCTCTGGATGTATAATAAAAAAAAAATCAGTACTGTATGACTTTAGAGAGGATGCTATTTAATGGCTGAAGATCACATTTTTATCCACTCAACTAATGAGATTATTAGTTTGCATATTATGGCCTGCACACTGTGTTAGGTTTCAGAGATGGAACAGTAAGCAAGTAGTAAGTAAGTAAGAGAGGTAGTTCCTGTCATAATATCACTTACAGGCCCACTCCCTCCTTTTTTAGGCCTTCCTGCTGAGAGAGTTAACACGTAAGGTTACAATTGCCAAATGGGGAAGAAAGCTCCAGTGATTTTTAATAGTTAACTGAATTACACGTGATCCCAACACTCTGTCCACATTGTAGAGATTTCCAGGCAAAACTGAACTGAGGCAGGCAGCGTGGGCCAGTGTACATAAATTAGTTTACCTCCTTCTCCTGCCTTTAAAGTCTGGGCCTGCAAGATCAAGGAGGTGGGGTGGGGGTGGAGATAGAGTAGCGATAATGAGGCCCCCAAGTAAATCCTCAGACTCTCAACCGGCACTACAAGGATGGCTGGCCTGCTTTAAAGGCTCTGTGGCCTGGACACAGGAAGAAAAATAAGATGCGGAAAAGTCCTTGCCTGATTAGGCACTATGGTGGTTATAACAGGCTCACGGTGGATCTGCCCTACCACCACTGCCAATGAATTCTTGAACCAAGCTTCTTGGTCACTTGCCGTGAACTTTTTACATATATGAGGCATGCCTGGCATGCTACAAGTCTTTACAGTCTTCTCTGTAAAAAGACTTTGACCACTTCTTTCCTGTGTAAAAGTCGTATGTATACTACATGTTTTTTGACCTAGATTAAGTGACAGCTCTTTTAAGAATTAAAATAGATAATATATGAATAGATAAATCTGAAATTATGAATAGATAAATTATGAATAGATAATTCATATTGGCAGCTTGTAAATTGTTTAATTCCTCATTCTGGGTCTCCTTACATCTTTAACATGTACAGTTTGACAAGAGTTAATCAGACATCCTCTACAGTGTCTGTCTCAGTTTGATCAGTGTAGGACTATCCTGTTGTCTGGCTCCAAGGAACATTACTCACGCTGTAGTCATGGGCATCGTTTACATAGCCTACAGTGTGGTGTTGCCCTCTGGAGGTGGGCAACACAGAGCCCCTGAAGTCCTTAACATCAAAATTTCCACTGGAAATACCACAGTAGGATCTACAGTAGGAGAGCAGTCAGCCCCATAGCTTTCTATTCTGACATTCGGTGTATAATTGAAAATCAAGGGCTGTGTATATGCTTATATAATCACAAGTAATATTTAAGCAGACTTCTATAGATTATAAAGGTAAAATAGTAAGATAGGTGTAGAATTTCTTGGCTGTCATGATAACAAGACTTCTTTGTAAATGTATGCTTAGTTTCATTCAGTAGGTGAATACTGTTCACAACTAGAAAGCCCTTTGCATTTTAGCAACATCTGAGTGTTCTGGCTCATGTTGAAATTGAATTTAAAATGGAATCTCACTGATGATAAATAGTAGTGTTATTTATTAAAATAGTTAAGATTCAAAATTCAGTAACTAATCAGCATCCTAGAATCTATACTCATGCTAGCTAGAACAATTCCATAGATTACTTTTTTCTTTTTTTAGTCAGTGATAGTCTTTGAGAAATAGTTTCCTTTGAAGAAGAAAGCAAATATAATTCTCTAGTAATCATTTTTGAATTTTGTATAATACCTGGATTTCACTATCTGTAAATAATCAAAACTTCTAATAGAACCACTGTTACGCTTCTCAAGGTTTATTCTAATAGAGGTTAAATGTAATGAATGGATGATTCCTTAGGTCCTTGAGACTGTAAATAAATTCTCGGTGAACCCTCTGTAGCCTAAGTAGAGATAAATGTGTGTGAACTGACATGTAGTTAATATGAAATTTGCATTTTGTGTGTTTTGCTAAATCTGTTGTCGAGCATTCTTTGCTCATTTGAAAGATAACATATATGTTAAAAGCTTTCCTTTTACTACTGGGCCTTTAGTGGTGCAGTTCATTGACATGAACCTTTCCACTGTGTGTGTCAAGACTGCTTCATCATGGCTTTTACATACATGATTTATCACATGATATCTGTGGAATTCCACAGTTGTGTTCAGTCATTCTTCTGCTATACTTCTTTCTGCTCATTCATTTCACAAAATTCAGTGAGTGTCTACCATGTTTAAAGCACTGTTCTAGGCACTGGAAAGAAAGAACAAGAAATCAAGAAAGACAGTATTTCTATTTTATATCTGTACCAGTAAAGCTTACCAATTTTTAATTAAGTAGTAGTTACTCATTATGAATTGGACTTCTATCATTTCTTTGCTACATACAATGGAATATTACTCAGCCATAAAAAGAAACGAAATTGAGTTATCTGTAGTGAGGTGGATGGACCTAGAGTATTATACAGAGTGTAGAGTTTTATACAGAGTGAAGTAAGTCAGAAAGAGAAAAACAAATACCGTATGCTAACACATATATATGGACTCTAAGGAAAAAAAAAAAAAAGGTCATGAAGAACCTAGGGGTAAGATGGGAATAAAGACACAGACCTACTCGAGAATGGACTTGAGGATATGGGGAGGGGGAAGGGTAAGCCGGGACAAAGTGAGAGAGTGGCATGGACATAAAACTAACACACCATTGTAAAGCAATTATACTCCAATAAAGATGTTAAAAAAAAAAGGAAAATGCAAGTTAAATTTCTTCCTTCTCATAAATTTCTTTTAACATATTAGATGATTGTTAGATTAATTTCTTTGGCTGATTAGATTTTAAGAAGTATAGTGTTGAGTGTTTGGTTTTTTTCTTTTCATCTTCACTGTTTATATTTTCTTAGTGGTTGTACAGATGCCTAAAATAAGTTGAAGAAAAACGGAGTTCTGAATGGGGAAAAAAATCAAAATGGGATTTTGTGTGTTGTATATGTGTAATATGTCAGTGTATTCTCTTCCATGTAAGCACATACATACATTCTTCTGTAAACTCTTTATTACACAGAATAATACTCAGTACAAACAGTATAAAATGTATGTCCATATTTTTAGAAAACGTTATTTCTTTAGTGTGATTTAAATGCATGAAAAATCTTGTAATTTCCTTCACTGAATGATTTAAAAACATTTGTCTTGCT
Source organism: Physeter macrocephalus (assembly GCF_002837175.3). Lineage (NCBI taxonomy): Eukaryota > Metazoa > Chordata > Mammalia > Artiodactyla > Physeteridae > Physeter > Physeter macrocephalus. Next base: position 125,947,867 of record NC_041220.1, read on the forward strand.
CTCAAAATACTTTTTCAAAATTTCTCTTTACGTGGCCGTATTTTAATGATCTTCCTTCTCTTTTAATAGAACCGTAGTGAAATGTAGTATTGCCAAGTCCCAAGCCCTCTACAGTGCCCAGAGGGGGTTGAACACTAACAATGCGGCCGTGTTCAAAGTAGGAGCCATCAGCATCAACATTCCCCAGCACCCTGCCACCTTACACAGCATGATGGTTCGAAGTTCTCACCAACTGTCTAAGCAGATCTCAGATCTCATCAGACAGCCTTCTACAGTGTAAGTTATTTATTCAAGATCTGTGATTCTATATAGTATTTCATTTCATTCTTTGCTGTGTTAACAATAGTTTGGAGGAAGACAGAAGGTTATATCTAAGTAGTGACTATTATGGATAGTGGGGCAGGTGAGAAGTAGCTAAACATGATTGTGGAAGAATCGCATTCTGGATATTATTAAAGTACTGTGTCACAGATGCAACTGTCAGTCTTTCATATTGCATCAGTAAAGCTTAAGAGATCCTAGAGATTAGTGGACATTATAAAGTGATACTAATAAAAGGCAAACTGACAAATTCTAGGACTGTAGCAATATTTCTTTACTTCGAACTCACTGAAATTTGTGAGTGCACAGATTTATAAAGTTGCAGTGGCCATTTATGTCCCATGCGTGGTTTTGCGCTGACCTCTATGTGAGATTATTGTACATGGTTCAAGGCAGGATTTGAATATACCATTTAAATATTTTAAAAGGCAGTAAATGGGACCTTTGCACAGTAACCTTTATTCCCTGGGTCTGCATTGCCAAGCTTTCTTCTTGGTCTCCAAAGTTACAGCTAATGAATAACTAATAAAAATATAAGTAAAAGGTAAAAATTTGTCTTGTTATGCTTCCTTTTTCCTAACCTGTAAGGTAGAAAAACACTAGTGTGTATTTTGACAGTGTCTTAAAGCAGTGATTTTTCCAGTTGTCCTATCTAGATCTTTAATTCTGATGTAATATTAATTCATGTCTGGTTGACTAAGTAGTAATAATTTAAACATGTTTCTTCTGTCAGTGGAATATGGAATCCAGAATGTGTACATGAGCCTTAGTTATAAAATACCCTAAGGAATTTTTCCTTATTAGAATGTATTGGCAGTGGAGTGGAGTAGTTAAAAACAAAAAGACTCTAGAGTCAGATTGACTGAGTTCAAAACTGATTTCACCACTTTCTCGCTATACCTCATTTGTAAAATGGAGATAATAGTACCTAATCAAAGGGTTTTGTGAGATAAATAAATTATATGAAATACACAAAGCAATAAGAATAGTACCTGGCACATAGTAAGCACTCAAATAATTACTGCTGTTGTTGGTTGGTGTTATTATTATTAATAGTGCTAGTAATAGTAATAGTATTAACAATCAACAGTAGAGTGCATAATGGTTAAGTCATGGAATTTGGAATCAGACAAACCTCCAGTTTCACATTAATGATGTGAATGGCTTTGGCAGTGTAACATTCAGTTTATATTGTTATTACTTCGTCTTGTTTACTTTTCTAGATCATCATTTTTCAATGGCTGTTCTGAGGAAGTCTTAATATGATCTGGTATTAGAAAGAAAACATCTGTTCATAGTTTATTTTTGCTCTTTTACATTGAGAATACCAATTTTATACAATTTTAATTTTATACAATTTAAATTTTATTAGTAGTAGCTGTTCTAATTGTCCTTTTTAAACTTTTTTTTTTTTTTGCCTTATAGCCCACAGCCTGTAAAAGAAGATATTGCAACCCCCCTCCCTTCTGAAAAAACCCCAACAAGTGTTAATCAGACTCCTATTGAAACAAATGAATTTCCTCAGCTACCAGAAGGTTTAGAGAAGAAGCCTATTGTCCTTAAATTCAGCACCATGTTAGATGGTATAGCCATTGGAGCAGCACTTTTACCATCTCTGAAAGCAGAATACAAGATGGGAAGAATGAGAAGTCATGGAATGACAGGTAACATTGAAGTTTGAATTCATTCTTAAAATTTATGACTGGTTTAAGAAATTAGTAATATTTTGGTGAAACAAATTTAGTTTTATAGATTTTTTATGAAAATTTAAATAATTTTAATCAAAACACTTTTAAATTTCATTAACGATGTTCTTCATTCAGTCAAGTAAAAATAGCAATACACTTCCTTGAATAACCAGCATGGACCCTGCTTTCATTTGAACTCTTTAGAGTTAGCCACTCTTTAGAAACCATTTCCAACTTAAACTTAAGTTGAATACATTTCTACATTGTTAGGTTCTTATAGCCTGAATAACTTGGTTTATTTTCAAGTTGAGTACATTTAGCTTAAATCAGAGGTTATTTGACTTCTTCAGAATAGCTATTTTTATAAGATTTTGTGATCCTTATATATCCTCTCCAGAAGCACTTTGCTGTTGTATTTTTATTCTGAAATGTATCATGTAAATAAAAGTATGTCAGTTACATTCACACGGTTTATAGAACTGTAAACTCACCCACCGATTACACATCCTAAGAATTAAAACATTACCAGTACTTTGAAGGCTCCTTCAATGAGTATTATTACTACCAGGTAATAGTCCCCATGAGTGCTTGGTTAATAATCACTATCATGAATTTTGTGTTATCCATTCCTTGGCTTTTCTTTATAGTTTTATTACATGGACGTATACTCGTACATGACCAATTTTGTTGTAGACTGTTTTAAACTTTATTCATATGGAGTCCCACTAATGTATATTTTAACTTGGAATTTTTTTGTTGCACATTTTCTTTGATTTATTTATATTCATCCATGTATCTTTGGTTCATTCATTTTTCAGTGAAATATAGTAGTCCATTAAGTGATTATGTCACAGTTTATTTATTCTGCTATTGATGTACCTTTGCCTCATTCTGGTTTTTTGCTATTACATTTGTTCTCATACACATTTTCTGGTACATACGTGCAAGAGTTTCTCAAGGATATTGACTTAGGAGTGATACAGCTCGATTAGAGGGTAAATGCGTCTTCAACTTTACTAGGAAATATAAAACTGTTTTCCTTAGTGCTTGTGTCCACCAGTTTTTACCCTCCCATCAGTATTAGATTGGAGTTCCCACTGTTCTGCCTCTTTGCCAACACCTGGTTATTATCGACTTTAAAATTATTGCTTGTCTGGTAAATGTGGAACGGTATCTCATTGTAGGTTTAATTTATGTTTCTGTAGTTATTAATGGAGCTGAATTTTTAAATATGATTAAGGGGTCCTTATATGTTTTCTTATATGAAACACCTGTTGGTGGTTCTTGTTTGTTTTCTGCCCATTTGACCATTGAGTCATTTGTATTTTTCTTGGTTCACAGAAATTCTTTGTATGTTTTGTATATTAAACCTTTGATGTTATATGTTCGACATATATTGTCACCCAGTCAGAGGCTTATTTCACTTTTTGATCTTTTGATCAACATATACTCTTAATTTTAATGTAATTGAATTAATATTTTCTTGTTTTATTGCGTATTTTTATGTCTTGAAGAAGACATAAAAATATAAATTTTTATATCCTTCTGTTCCCAGGATCATGAGAAGATTCTCTCATATTTACTGTTAAACATTTTGAAGTTTTGCTTTTCACATTTAAGTTCCTAATTTGTAAGGAATTGACTGGTTGTTTCTTCAGTTTGGTATGGAGTAGTATGCATAACCAGTTATCTCAGTATCATTAATTGACTAATCTGTTCTTTTTTTCAGTGATAGATAATCCAACTTCATCATCTATTAAGTGTTGATGTATATGGGGGTCTATTTCAGAGATCTCTGTTGTGCCTCAGCAGCCTGTTTGCACCAGTGTCATACTGATACTTGACTTTTCCTTTTTTTAGAAGTTGTCCTGGTTATTTTTGTTTATTTGCTCCTTCAGATACATTTTAGAATCAGTTTGCCAAGTTCCCTGAAAAAGCCTGTTTGGATTTTTATAGAAATTGAGTTGAATCTATAGATTTACTTGGGGAAGAATTAAAAATATTGATTGATATTGAGAACAGACATAGTATTTAACCTTCTTATTCCTGCATATGTCTATCTCTCTGTTTCTTTAGGGTCTTCTTCAATGTTTTTCTATAAAGTTTAAAATTTTTCAAGTTAAGGTTTTCGTGTATCTGTTGCAAGATACGTTTATTTACTTAGATACCTAGGCGCCTTATGTTATTGTTGTTATTACAAATGGTATATTTTATAAATAGCATTTTAAACTAGTGGTGGTATGTACAAATGCACTTGATCCTTTTTTGTTAATCTTATACTCAGCAACCATATTAAACTATTTTATTATTGCTAATAAGATTCTGTGGAGTTTCCTAAGTAGATATTCATACCATGTGCAAATAATACTTTTGTTTCTTCCTTTCCAGTCTTTATGCCTTTTTATTTTTCTTATCTTACTGTGTCTCTACTACCAAGTTCAGTAAAAGGGGTACTGTTGGCATCCTTGTTTTACTCACATTTTTTAAGGGAATTAATGTTTCACCAGTGAATATGATGTTTGCTGTAGGTTTTTGCTGGGTTATTTTTATCAGGTCAAGATAAGTTACTTTTATTCCTAGTGCGCTAAGAGTTTCTATGAATGATTGGCGAATACTTACTATTGGATACTTTTTTCTGCATCTGTTGAAATTAAAATATTTTCTCCTTTATTAACATGATAAATTACATTAATTTTAAAAAACACATATACATATATGTGAATACATACATACATGTATGTATTTTTGTATGTATGTGTATGTATTTATTTCTGCCCTCTAGCATTTTAGGCTTTCTTTATTGAGAGGGGTTTTTCTGAACATCTCTTCTTATCAGAAACAGAAGCACTTTAAAGTGAATTTCCATATTTGGCAGAGTCAGAAGTGTTCGGCCTTCAGGTACTGGGCTAAATGGCTCTTCTTGTCTGTTCATTCAGGGCATCCATGAAATAGAAGAGTCAACAGAAGCAGCAAATCAAAAGCCGAATAGTCAGTTTAGAACTATGAAGATATGAATATTTAGGAGCAAAGAAAACGTATTGTCAAATATCCAGTCAGATAACAACCCATAATTCTTCTTGCAATAAAGGAAAGGGACAAAAACAGTAGGAAAAAAAAAAGGCTATACTAGTGATAAGGGATGACCTGAGGCCTAGTATTACTTCAGTCTGTGTTTTTATTTGGTGATGGTGGTGGTAGTAATAGCAGTGGTAGCTACTGTGGAGGGCAGCCCGCACCCCTTGCAGCCTGCAAGCCATAGTCAATGACTCTGTCTGGCTGGAGTGGTGAGTAAGAGGAGATCAGAGCAGTTGTGACCTATCTGGCCTTTCACAGTTGCATCAGTTGGTGAGAGAGCTTGTTTCTGTTTATGGATAACTCATTCCAGGTATAAACATTACTGTACAGTGAGTGAATATAGCGAATGTGACATATAGGAGGTGACCCTTAATTAGTATGTGTTAGAAAGAGAATTATCTCTGGCACAATCGAGAATACTAGGAATATATAATAAATTTTTAAATGTAGGCAAAATAGGCTGTTTAATGTTTGAGTGGAGAGAATTGCTTATGTACGGAACAGTATCAGTAGATTTGATTGGTTGGAAAGGAACATGCACACATACATTATGTAATAGGCAATAATATATCTTGATTTTAACAAGGTTTCTGCTATGCCTTAATGCCCTCAATAAATAGTTGGAGAAATATGGCCTGAATAAATAGTACAGGTTGTGTATTTATAATTGTTTGAACAACTACATGCCAAATTGTTGATTTAAGTGTTTAGAACCAACAGTAAACTAAAACTCATACCATATTCTTATTTGGAATGTGGTCCCATTATTATTGTTAAGGTCAAAGATACATGTGTTTGTAAAATTTTATACTTGACGAATGTTTCCATTGAGTATAATTTAGTTGATTTGACCATTTCACTGTTTCCTTCCATACTGAGTCAGGATCAAGAGGCAAGTTATCAACTGCTAACTATTCTCTGTGAATAAAACACTGTCTGGATTGCTGTTGTTTTGTTTTGTTTCGCACTTTAATTTCTCTTGTTTTAACTCTTTCATAATAAAGGCAATTTCTTTTCTACCTTATGTGAAATAAAGAGAACACTTACAGGTGTTTCTCTAGCACCTAACACAATGCTGGGCACCTAGTAGGCTTAATAAATGATATTTGCTGGCTTAATAATACTGGCTGATGCTTTATAGTAAACATACATGTATTGAAAGATGGGAAGTATTTTATAAGCAAATTTAAAATATCCTCATATCTTTCAACATAGGTTTGGAAAATGCATACTTTTTTTTATAGACACCATTTATTGAACAAAGTAAGGAATGAATGAGTGAATGAGCACCTGAACAACAAACAGTAACTTTCCTTATTTCTTACAGGTGCACAGACCAGGTTTACATTTGAGCTGCCAAATCACAGACTGCGTTTTACTTCAAAAGTTTCTGCCACAGACATGTCAACCATTCCTCCCTCTGCCAGTCTTAACCTTCCTCCTGTTACTATGTCGGGGAAATATATCATGGAAGAGCACGATAGTTACTCAGAGCAGGTGTGGAGTATAGATGAGCTGCCTTCTAAACAAGGGTACTATTTACAGGGAAATTATCTACGTTGCGTGGCAGAAGTAAGTTCACTTTTTAATTTTCTTACTCTTTGTAATTTAGGAGCCTTCAAACTTTAGGTGTACCAAAGTATGTAGTGATCCAAAAAATCATCAAATCATTTATTCCTACAGAATTTTGTACTGTGTTTGGGTGTGTGTGTGTGTGTGTGTGTGTGTGTGTGTGTGTGTGTGTGTGTGTGCGTACACATGTGTATGTGTTTGTGTCTCTCTCCTTATAGTTTTATTTAAACATGCCTTTTTTTCTTGTTTTAATCATCTTTGAATTCATATTTATTATATTGGGTTTCACATGCATCTCTACAATATTTTCATGATTCATTTGATTTTAAAAACGCTAAGGGTATCTAACATTTGTCAGGTGCTTCATATTCATTGACTTGTACAATCCTTAAATCAATCCTTTGAGGTAGATATTTTATTCTCATTTTACAAGTAAAGAAACTGAGCCGTTAGAGAGGTTACATGGTTCATCCAGGTATACATACTTATTAACAATATAAAGGTCATACAGAGATAAAATAATTACAAGCAGATTCACAGACTAGTTTCTTTACTAAGGGAATTTGAAAGCCAGCATACATGATTCCATCATTATTTTTTCCCCTTACATCTGTACAATTATCACAAGTTTAAAAAGCATTTGGATATGTTTTCATTTGATTTGTGGTACGTAGGCCATTTGTTATCATCCTAATTTGTTATAGTAGAAAATCAAATTTAGAGAGATTAAATAACTTTCCCTAAGTCTCCCAACTATCACATGAGAGATGTAGGAGTCACACCGTGTGCTTGTCCCTCAGCTTGCTTTGTCAGTTTGTCAGAAACAGTTGCAACCTTATCAAAAATCAATTTGCCAACTCTTTGTTTTATAAATTTTATTCTCTAGAATCTGAAGTATCTGTAAGAATGCTCTTTGGCGTCTTTCTAGAAATATTACAGCTAAGTAGGATATGTTTAAGTCTGGTTTACCTTCTTTAGTCTCTGCTTGTCCTAGAACTTCTCGTGTACAAGATGCTAGAAGTCAAATATTTATTTACTAAAAGGTGGATTATAAAGCATATTTCATTTGTGCTTTCTACACTGAAAAAAAAGTGTCCCAGACTGTAGTTTAGCAATACTATTATTAATGCTTCATTTGACAGAAAATAAAACAAATCAAATGCAGTATATTGCATAGTTCCTTACTAATGTTAGCTATTATAAAGGTATAAAGTTTGTAATTGGGGCAGAACAGCATCCCAGATTTACTAAGAATGCAGTTAATTACAAACATTCGAAAGAATCTAAAGTTGCATCTCTCTGAGAGTTGCCCATTTAACTCTGGCCTAAAATAGACACATGTGAAAATCATCTTTGCCCATTTGATACTACTATATATAAAATAAAAGTGTCCAGTGAAACTTATACTTTATGTGACTTCTCACCTAAGAAAAGACTGCTACATCTCTTTTGCTGTTAACTTTTGATCAAAATATGGACACTATCAGAGTGACAAATGTTGAAGCATTTGCCTTACTCATAAGGATGTTTCAATTCATCCTTAATATAAAACTCAATTCCAGTTAGGGCCGGCTTTCTATTTAATCTGTTTATCAACTAATTCTTGCCAGAAATTTTGGGCTTTATACTAATCATGGGACATGTATTATAGTAAAGCTGACTTTAGTATATTTGATTTGCTAATTTGCTCAAATGTAGCTTCATGAGAGCCATAATTTTGTTATTTTTATTCACAGCTGTATCTTTAGCACCTAATGCAGATGGTCAATAAATATTTGAATGAGTAAATACATTTACTTTCACTTATACTGGTCCATCTTTCTAACTCTACAACAGTGGTCATTAAAAATAAATATTACTCTACATAAAATTTCAATTTTGCAATTAGCAAGTTACATAGAGTATACTTTTCATTCATTTTCAAAAGATTTCTCATACCTTATTGGCTACTGTTATTTTAAAATATGGGGGGAATGGCTCATAACAATGTCAGGCCAGTAGAGTATTGGGGAATCTGAGTATTTTTAACCCTTCTTCAGTATTTTAATTTCAAATAGCATGTAGATAATTGTTTTTCCTCAGAGTTTGGGATGACTTATGTGAGATGTATTTTAACCTAATATAGTCAGTATGTTAATCTAATATTCTGATTTTGTTTGGCAGGTTGGTTCCTTCGAACATAATCTTACAACTGATCTTCTAAACCACTTGGTATTTGTACAGAAAGTGTTCATGAAGGAAGTTAATGAAGTAATACAAAAAGTTTCTGGTAAGATGATTTGATACCTTATAGTGCAGAACATACAGCAGGTTTTTATTCTCATTGGCTATATGATGGTCCATGTACCAGTGGTGTGTGAGTATTGATCCTATCATTTAGATGAAATTGTTGAGTAACTCCCTAAAAATTCTGCATTCCTTTTATGGCTTTCTCACCTACAGATTCTTTTGCTTATTACTTTTTTCATATGTAATATACGCATTTACAATTTATAAATTAAACAAAGGTCCCTTATGCTTCCCTTCCAAAAAAAAAAAAAGTTTAGTGTGTGTCTGTTAACTAAACTAATCTTAATCATTTGGGAACAAAATTTAGATCAGTATTAATATTTCGATTTTAATCTGTATCAGATGGTGACTGTATGCTGGCCACATGGTAAATTGTCTATAGCAACCCTTATTATATTTTTGCTCTTCCTCAAGATCAGATTATAAGTGAGCTTCTTAATCACTATTTTATATTTTAACTGGAAATATATGTTTGATTTAAACAATTAATTGATATTTAATTCACAAGGTAAAGTATTAAGAGGCATTAGGGTGGAAAACAAGTTGACTGTATAACAGTTCTTGAGGCTGAATATTTCAGTATGAATATAATCATGTTAAAATAATAGTTAAGCCTCATCTATAAATTGGCATCAAGAGGAGATTCCTCTGGGCTTCCCTGGTGGCGCAGTGGTTGAGAGTCAGCCTGCCGATGCAGGGGACGCGGGTCTGTGCCCCGGTCCGGGAGGATCCCACATGCCGCGGAGCGGCTGGGCCCGTGAGCCATGGCCGCTGAGCCTGCGTGTCCGGAGCCTGTGCTCCGCAACGGGAGAGGCCACAACAGTGAGAGGCCCGCGTACCGCAAAACAAAAAGAAAAAAAGAGGAGATTCCTCCATGTTGATGGATAAATTCATTCATTTTACAAATTTATTAAGTATCTAGATAGTATATTATAATTGTGATGAGTTCTCTGAATGACAAGAAGAAGGTGCTATGTCTGTGTCAAAGGAGAAACTAACGTAGTTGAAGGAATCAGAAAAGGCTTCACAGAGGAAGTCATATTCAAAACCTCACAAGTGAAGTCTCATTTGGCAAGAAAGGAAAAGTAGAGAAGATTCAGGCAGAGCTTATGGACCAGTATTTGATAAGGCCCTGAAGGGAGGACAGAACATGGATTAGGGAATTAAATTATGTAGCAGCTGTGTGAGCAAGAGATTTTCCTGATTCTCATGGGTTGGTTCTGGTTGTATCTGAGGTCAGGAAGCTACTTAATGATCACATTGAAGAAGCCTAGCAGAGCTATAGAATTTTACAAGTTAATATAAAAATCAGACCAATTGGTAGTCTTGGAATTTTTCTAAAAATGGTTGAATACAAACCATTAAGGGAGGGATGACTACAAAGCAGAAGCCCCTTCTGCCACTGAAGGTGTCTCTACTCAGAGACCATACAGAAGTTTTAATGTGGCCCATTTACCTGGTTGATATCACTTTAGAACATTGTCTATAATGTGAAAGTAAAGAATATTTAACGTTGGTAAATTTTTATGAGTTTTAAAGAGTATTTTCCAGACTGCTATTGCTGAATATGTATAACTAAAAAACAAACAGACTTTTCCATTAACTAATCTTGTACCTCTTACGGTAAAAAGCTAGGATTATAGAGTTCCTCGTATTAGTCTGGTACTGTAAGCTGTCAAAGTGGTTTTGATGAAAAAGAAAGGCTTTTCTTAACCTTTGAATTACATTCAGTTAGGAGTTATAAGTAAAGTGTATCCCTAGGTCTATGAATAATGAACTGGAAAAGAAGACTGGAAATTAATGTTCTAACCATGAAGACTTGCTAATCACTGTGAGGAATAGAGAAATCAGATAATGATGCCAAAGTCATTTAGTGGCTAGATCTGCTCCCTGAACCATTCCTTCCTGACTGTAGAGACAGCATGAACCCTAGGAAAATAGCTGAAATGTAAATCACATATCATCCAGTTGGCCCAGGGCCTCATGGAGCACAGATGTTCCCTTATCTTTTCAAAACCAGAGAATGTAACAGATTATTGAGAGAGAATACTTAGAATCCCTGTAGCCACATTTCTTAGTATTCTAATCTCTATATTGCTTCCCTACTCTCCCATAATCTTCATGATTATTTTCCTTATTTGTTTCTTAAACTTTTTCCTCCCGCTTTTCCTTCATGTTACATTTAGCTTTAGGACATTTTCTATTGCATAGGAATACTCATGTTCACAATCATCATCAAGTTTGTTAGGAAAATTCTTTTTTGAAGAATCAGTCCTTATAATCTTATTGCCCATGGATTGCCTGGGTTTCAGAAAGGTGTAGATAAGCACTGACTTAGTAAAGAGAAGAGGTCTATTTTTGAGTATGTACAGCCATTTATATGTAATGAGAAATATATATATAGTGAGGTTACCTTCTTACAATTGGACCAGGTCTATATTTAATTCATAACAAGGTAAAAACTGTGGAGTTAATGTGACTAATAGTGTCTCTGATATTTCTATAAACTAAAAGTATTATGTAATACATTTTGTAAGAGGCAGAGCTTGTCTTTTAAATTAAAAAAATTTTTTTTCTGAAACTATATAAAAGATATTCAGGATAGTGATAGATGAACAAAACAAATAGCCTTTTTAAAAAAATCGACTTTATTTTTTAGAACAGTTTTAGGTTCACGGCAAAATTGAGGGGACGGTACAGAGATTTCCCAGATACCCTCTGCCTTCAGTCATGCATAGCCTCCCCCATTATCAAAGTCCCCCATTAGAGTGGTACGTTTGTTACAACTGACAAACCTACACTGACACACCATTATCACCAAAAGCCCATAGTTTACATTAGGATTCACTCTTGGCATTGTACATTCTGTGGGTTTGAACACATGTATAATGATGTGTATCCATCATTATAAAATCCTACAGAGTAGTTCCACTGCCCTAAAAATCCTCTGTTCTTTGCCTATTTATTCCTCCCTTGGTTGCTTCCAGGTTTTGGCCATTATGAATTAAGGTGCTATAAACATCCATATGCAGGTTTCTGTGTGGACATAAGTTTTCATCTCCTTTTGGTAACTGCCAAGGTGCAAGATTGCTGGATCATATGGATCATATAAAAGTATGTTTAGTTTTATAGGAAACTGCCAAACTGTCTTCCAAAGTGACTGTACCATTTTGCATTCCCACCAGAAATGAATGAAAGTTCCTTTTGCTCCACATCCCCCCAGCATTTTGTGTTGTTTGTCACTGTTCTAGATTTTGGATATTCTGATGGGTGTGCAGTGGCATCTTACTGTGGTTTTAACTTGCATTTCCCTGATGACATGATGTGAAGCACCTTTTCAGGTGCTTATTTGCCATCTGTATATCTTCTTTGGTGAGGTGTTTATTAAAATGTTTGGCCCATTTTTAATCAGGTTGTTTTCTTATTGTTGAGTTTAAGAGCTCTTTGCATATTTTGGATAATAGTCCTTTACAAATGTATCTTTTGGAAATATTTTCTCCCAGTTGTGGCTTGTCTTGTTATTCTCTTGACACTGTCTTCTCAGAGCAGAAGTTTTTAATTTTAATAAAGTCTAGCTTGGGACTTCCCTGGTGGTCCAGTGGTTAAGACTCCATGCTTCCACTGCAAGGGGTGCGAGTTTGATCCCTGGCTGGGGGACTAAGATCCCTCATTCTGTGTGTTGTGACAAAAAAAAAATTAAAATTAAAATAAAAAAATTTTTTTAAAGTCTAATTTATCAATTCTTTCTTTCATGGATCATGCCTTTGGTGTTGTATCCAAAAAGTCATCGTCATACAGAAGGTCATTAAGGTTTTCTCCTTTGTTATCTTATATGATTTTTGTAGTTTTGTGTTTTACCTTTAGGCCTGTGATCCATTATGAGTTAATTTTTGTGACAGGTTTAAGGTCTATATCTAGATGTATTTTTTTGCATGTGGATGTCCAGGTATTCTAGCAACATATGTTGAAAAGACTGTATCTTTGCTCCATTGTATTGCCTTTGCTCAGTTGTATTGCCTTTGCTCATTTGTCAAAGATTAGTTGACTATATTTATGTGGATCTATTTTTGTGCTCTCCCTTCTGTTCCATTGATCTTTTTGTCTGTTATTTCACCAGTACCACACTGTCTTGATTAGCTTGTAGTCTTGAAGTCAGGTAGTTTAAGTCTTCTAGTTTTGGTCTTCTCCTTCAATATTTTATTGGCTATTCTGGGTTTTTTGTCTCTTCACGTACACCTTAGAATGAGTTTGTCAATATCCACAAAATAACTTGGTAGGATTTTGACTGGGGTTGCATTGAATCTAGAGAGCAAGTTGGGAAGAACTGACATTATCAGAGTTTTGTAGGTTTTCTCATGTAGATTTTGTGTATATATATTGTTAATTTATACTTAAGTATCTTATTTTTTGTGGTGCTAATGTAAATGGTATTGTGTTTTTAATTTCACATTCCACTGTTTATTGCTCTCGTATATAGGAAAGTGACTGACCTTTGTATATTATTAACCTTGTATCCTGCAATCTTGCTATAATCACTTACTGGTTCCAGGAACTTCTACATAGATGATCAGGTCATTTGTGAACAGAGACAGTTTTATTTCTTCCTTCCCAATCTGTATATCTTTTTTTTCCTTTTCTTATTGCATTAGCTAGGACTTCTTGCATGATGTTGAAAAGGAGTGGTAAGAGCGGACATCCTTGGTTTGTACCTTATCTTAGTGAGGAAACTACGAGCTTTTCACCATTAAGGATCATACTAGCTGTAGGTTTTTTGTAGATATTCTCTATTGAGTTGAGGAAGTTCTCCTCTGCTCCTAGTTTACTGAGAATCTTTACTATCAATAGGTGTTGGATTTTGTCAAATGCTTTTTCTGCATCCCGTAATATGATAATGTGATTCTTCTTCTTTAGCCTGTTGATATGATGAATTACATTAATTGATTACCTACTAGGAAAAAACTTCCCATCCCACTTATATTTGCTCCCTTGGATGATGCTAAATTCAATATACATAGAAAAAGATGAATCATTTTAAGATAGAATATTTGAAAGGTAAGCATACAGAAAAGTTTTTACAATAAGGGAAAGAGAAGTGGAGATAGAAGTTGGATTTTAAAATATTAGAACATTATTTCCCGAATGCCACAATGCCTGGGCAACAAATGGTCTATTAATAGGAACTTTATCCCCAGGGTCCTCTGCCCCCATTTTGTTTTCATGTATAGGCCAAACCTTTATTGTCACACTCTTAATTATTACCTTATTTTATTTCTCCACCTTTATTTTTTCTTCCATTCTTTTTTGTTTATGACACACAAATATAAATGACAAAGGTCACATTTTTGATTGAAGAAATTATTTCATTGTACTGTTTTTCCCTCAAATATATTTTCTCAGGTGTATAATCATGTTTGGTGTAATTATAGGTATAATGTCTTAATTTAGTCCTTATAAAGTGTTCTTTTTTTTCTTTTATCTGGCCGCATCGCGCGGCTTGTGGGATCTTAGTTCTAGTCCTTATAAAATGTTCTTAATAAATATCTACATATGCAGTCCTGTCCCTATCTTATAACATCTGCCTCAGTGAAATGTGACATGGCTAAAGTTCCCTGTTAAAGCTTGAGTTAATGAGCAGGAAAAAGAAAATGTGTGTGTGTGTGTGTGTGTGTGTTTTTAAGCACATAAAGTAGTTATTATTTTCCTTTTAAAGAAATTGCCTCAAATCTTCAATTATTTAACCTCTTTCAGGTGGGGAGCAACCTATTCCTCTTTGGAACGAACATGATGGAACAGCAGATGGAGATAAGCCTAAAATTCTACTCTATTCCCTGAACTTGCAGTTTAAGGTAACATAAATAATAATATAATAATGATTCTTTAAGAAGTATTTTTCTACTTAATTAATGTATGCTTGTGGAAAATCCATATGATATATGAGTATGCCAAATAGAAAATAAAACTGAAGTATAACCCTGTCCACGCAGAGAAGAAGCTTTAACAATTGAATATCCTTTAGGACGTTTTCCTATTTGTATTTTTATATATGTATATATTTCTGCATTTTTAAAAACCTTGAATACCTTTCCATATCAGAACATTTAGACCCACTTTATCTTTTTGAACAGCTGTGCTGTATATTATACAGTTGTAACAATTTAGCTACTTCCTTCAGATGAACCTTTTGACTTTTTTCTAATTATTGCTGTTATAAATTACTCTGTAAGAAATATTTTGTACAATTGTCCAGTTAAAATAATACCTTAATAGAAACGTTATTTCCAATATTTATGATATTAGTGTTCTTAAAAATAAAAATCATTCTTACCAAATAGTTATTTACTTGTAATTAATGTATTTAACACATGAACAGTCTATATTTTAAATACAGAATACTGAAATTAAATTTAATAGCTAAAAATGTTCCTACTGACATGAGAAATTAAAGGATGTTGCCAGTTTTATCAGTTCATCAGGCATCCTATATGTGTTTTAAAACATGGCTGTTTTATTTATCATATATTGAAAGATTTCACTTGTGTGGGTGTACATTGTTTTAAGATTCTTTTTTTCCTCCAAACATATAATCTGCTAGGGTATTCAAGTAACGGCCACAACTCCCTCAATGAGAGCTGTGAGATTTGAAACTGGATTGATTGAACTGGAACTTTCGAACCGACTTCAAACCAAAGCTTCACCAGGAAGTAGCAGCTATCTGAAACTGTTTGGTAAATGCCAAGTGGATTTAAATCTGGCATTAGGACAAATTGTTAAACATCAGGTGAGTGCTGAATATGTTGATATTAAAACTGTGGCTTTTAAACTTTGCACATCAATTTAAACTACTTTAAGTATTACTATACTTTAAAAAGTATTGAGTTGAAGTTCCTAAAATTTGATTGTAAATTCTAATAAAAAATCATTTAAGAAGGCCCTTATAATTTTACCTTGGTATTTCATTGAGTATATTGGTGGTATATTGTTCAGTGCAAATGCAATCACATGAAACTTGAATCTAGTATCTTCATAAATATTCGCTTATAATTTCCCTTGATTTTGTTAAACATTATTTTTTATTTCAACACTTTGTACTAACATTGGTCAGTCTTTAAAATGTTACTAAGTTTCTTAGCTGTCCTGTTTGATAATGGCAAATTTTGCGTGCTATAATATTAAACATGTAAAGTTAAAAAAAATGTGTATATATATGTTGGTATATATACGACAGTAACTCAGATTCTCTTTTATAAAAATTAACTTTACAGCTCATCAGGGAATTTTACTAATTTTTTTGCTAAAAATTATTATGTAGATTTAACCTTTTTCCTTCTTTAGTTTGAAGATTAAAAGAATACCAGTCACTTTTCAAAACTGAGTGGCTGTAGTAAAGATTATGTGGGGGAATAAATGAACAAAAATTTCATGTCATCTCTAAAAAACAGTAATTTTTTCAAATAGAAACACGGTTTGAGAGGAGAGAGGATCTAATTATCTTGAAACATTTAATACATTGCCATTGAGGATATGGCCCTAATCCTAGCTTTTATATGAATTTTATGTATGACTTCCTATTTATTTCTTATATACCCATTCATATTGTATATTAATTTCAAGTGTTTATGGTACAGAGTATCAGGAATTTATCATTGACAAATGAAATAGAGAAAAATGTACTGTAGTTCTTCTAGTGAACAATACCATTAATGGTGTTAAAACTTCTAATTTTTTAAATTAAAATATTTTCCATTATTTGATTTTATTGAGCTTTTAATTTTATTTTAGGTTTATGAGGAAGCTGGTTCTGATTTTCATCAGGTTGCCTATTTTAAAACTAGAATTGGGTTAAGAAATGCCCTGCGAGAAGAAATCAGTGGTTCTTCAGATAGGGAAGCTGTGCTTATTACCCTGAATAGACCAATTGTTTATGCACAGCCTGTGGCCTTTGATAGAGGTAAGATGAAGTCTATCAATACTGTCTTGTTAGATTCAGAAATGTTTTGGTAATGCTAGAAAAAATCATCTGTAGTTTGCCAGTTTACATGCTTGACAGCTAAATGTCTCTTAAATTTGAAATGTGAGCATCCAAAAAAAGTTTCTTGCTTACTACCATCAGTTTTTGAAGTTACTTTACTTTTTAAAGTTATTTGCTTTTTACATGGATCTATAGGAATGTCTGATTCAGAATTTTAAATTTTTTGGTTTGGATAACTATTGCACCCAATTGTCTTAGCACTGTCTTTATTCATTTATTCTATAAACATTTATTGTTTACTGTCTAGAAGTGGAATATAAATATGGAAAACAGGATCTCTGCCCTCAAGGAGCTCTCAGTTCAGTGGGAAAGAGAACAAAGTAGACTACAGAGTGGAGATATATATATATATATATATATATATATATATATATACATACACATACATATATATATACACACACACACACACACTTCTTTTTTTTCCCCTTATATCTGAGGGTGTCTCTCACTTTCTCTGTGCTTCTCAGAGGAGAAACTAAATTTTCGGATTCAACTTGGAGTTAGGAGTTCACCAGGGAGACAGGAAATGAAAGCTTGTCCTATTTACCTCTGTATCTGAAGGCCTAGAACAGTCCCAGGCATGTAGTTAAGAACTAAAAAAATATTTGCCAAGTGAGAAAGAACATGAATGAATATATACGAGCACAGAGGTCTAAGAAAATATAGCAGCCACTTTTATAAAATAAAATTATGGGAAATAAGGCTGAATGATAGATAGGATCTAATTAATGTGTCTTGGGCAAATAGGAATTGTATTTTAGAAGTAATGAAGAACCATTTATGAAGCCATAAAAGATTTAAATCAGTGGTGGGCATTGGCTGGTGATAAGATCAGTTTGTTAGAAAACTGCCCTTACCATTTTATTTTGCTAAATCTGGTGCACATTTTTTTTTTTTCATTTCTCATCTTACCAACTTTTGATCAACTTTCAGCAACTCCTTAAAGTACTTTCTACTCTTTGTGTCCATGACATAACACCTGCTTTTCCTTCTACTTCTCTGGCCCCTTCGTCTTTATCTCTCTTTAGACTCCTCCTTGTATATACTGCATTAAATGATGGTTTACCTTAAGTTTCATTCTTGTTACAAACTCAAATGTCTTCGACTTCTCTCTCTAAATCACACTTTATTAATGTATACTCCCAGTATTACATACCTCTCCTTCAAGAATTTTTAACTGTTGTAACAGAAAGCTGTATAAGGTCAGGGACCATGTCTGTTTTCGTTTGTTATTCCATGCCAATGCCTAGCATATATAGTAGGCATTTCACAACTAATTCATTGAACGAATGAACGGACCTGGATTTTCTTCTTTTGCCACTTTGCAGTCGCCTGCTTTCTGCTTTTTTCATTTCTCAAGTTGACTGTATCCTCTTAGATCCTTTCAAATTCTAATGCTACAATTTTCTGGGAATAATTTTTATTAATCAACAGGATTTTGCAGCTCTAGAGGTTTACTTGCCGTATAGCTTTACAGTTTTTATTTTAATTTTCCTTCTGCCCTGTCTTAATTATCAAAAGCTGTGCTGTTTTGGCTGAATTATAAGGCTGCCTATGACAATTGGAATGAACAACGAATGGCTTTACATAAAGATATTCATATGGCTACAAAGGAAGTGGTAGATATGTTGCCTGGTATCCAGCAAACGTCAGCCCAGGCGTTTGGGACTCTCTTCCTACAGCTCACTGTGAATGATCTGGGAATTTGCCTGCCTATCACAAATACTGCACAGGTATAAAAAATCGAATCGCAGTCCAAGATTAAGAGCCAGACATTTCTAGAAACCATTTTTATGTGTATAGAGTATAACAATAAGCTTTTCAGGATAACAGTTTATAACTTGAGTTTAGTAGATAGCAAGTAAGATTGAACCCCTTCAACCGTCATTCATCCACAGTGTATTAAATATCAATTTCATGAGACTTTTCTCTGAAGCATTCTGATATGCCTCATAATAGTAATGAGATTGACACCCATCTAATAAATCTTAATTTTTACCTTGGAAAATAAGCAGCTTAGTTTTCAAAATTTTTTATTTGTTTTGTATTTAGCCAAGACATCTTTGGCATACACTTGATAATAAAATAGAAACAAAGGATATTTAAGGATGCTATATAATAATTAATAACTTTATCTAAAACAGGGTAGGGAATTTCAAAATTCTTTTAAACTATAATATTTAATGGTAACGAAACTTCCAAGTTATGTGTACTGGATAAAGCAAAAATTTGCTCTTTGTGATTTAGGACCAGTTCTCAGGAATACATATTTGCATGCACATCTGTGTGAAGGAAAAGGCTATGAACCCCCTGTTAGGCTAAGAAGTTACAATTATAACAAATACAGAGGTCTACATTTTACTGTTATAGTTTACCTTAACCTGTAACCACTTGTTGAAAAATGATATTTTAATGACATGATGGACAGAGCTTAGGAAGGTGTACACACCAGGGATGGTTGTCAAAATGAAAATGTTCCACACAAACTAAAAGGCTTGAGATAAAAAGAACAAATAATTAGCCTTTTGCAAGTTTAGTTTAAAAAAATGCACATGGCAGTGCATTTCACATGAGCAATTTAATTTTAAAAGTAGGCATCTTTCTAAACTGCGTTTTAATGAAGCTCTCTAGGGTTGACCCTTTCTAGATGTTTGATCTTATGAATCCTGTGAGGTTTCCAAATTTTAAAAGTTGTCACCTTTTGTCTCATTTCTTTAATATATTTTGCAGTCTAATCACACTGGAGATCTTGACACTGGTTCTGCTTTAGTACTGACCATTGAAAGTACTCTCATCACTGCTTGTTCTTCAGAATCTCTAGTTAGTAAAGGGCATTTCAAAAACTTTTGTATCCGTTTTGCTGATGGCTTTGAGACATCATGGGATGACTGGAAACCAGAAACTCGCGGGGACCTAGTGATGAATGCCTGTGAGTGTCTTTTATTTTCTGTATGAGGTTTTGAATTTTTTTAAATTAAAAAATAACCCCAGTGTCTTCATAAGTAAAACTAAGGGATGTTCATATATAGGAATGTTATTGGACTTTGTGAAATAAAGGCTATTTCTAATTAAAGATATCAGAAAATATTTGTGAAAAACTGCAGCTTTCAGTTGTTTCAGTAAGCAAACCAACTAGGTATTCTTTTTGATGGTATATCATTTGAAGGTTTGCTCACTCCCTGATTTTTCCTGTAATTGATTTGTGAATGACCAGGCAAAGTGTCTTTCTTCTGTGGGGATCTTGAAACAAAGTGATAAATGTGTAAGATCCAGTTCATCCTATAACATAATACAGGATAACTGGGAGCAGGGACTCCAGCCATAAATAAGTCCACATGTCCACATATGTAGTATACAGAGTATAATTTGTGTGAATTCCTCTGATTCTATTGTGCTCCATTAAACACAGCTTTAGTTATTCCTCTGGTTGTGAAGAACTAAAGCTATGTTTATATGCTATTTTGAAGGTACAGGGATTTATTTTAATATTTTAAATATTACAGCAGAGTTGATAAAGCATCATTAATCTATTTGTAATTAATTTTTATTGGAGTATAGTTGCTTTACAATGTTGTGTTATCATTAATCTTAATAATGAAGAAAAATTATATTTGAGGAATTAAAGGTTGTGGACTAAAATTCCTCAGCTAATCTGTAAAACAAAATTAATTACTTTTCAGAAGGTGGTATGCCATTATGTAGCAATTTTTTCCTCTCTTCACTGGAAGAAAATCTTCTTTCCATTTCTGGGTTTTCTTTGAGTATTGGGAGAACTTTCCAGTGTTTTTATATCAAAAATTGAAGTTTTACCATTTAATATTGGCTAAAATTTTAGGTGAAATTTTTTGGTTTTGAATGCTTTGCATTTAGATAATTCATAGGTAAAATACTAGGATTTCTTTGAAATACTTCAGGTTATTAAGAAGACTTGATATCAAAATACTCATGCCTAATACCCAAAAGACCAAAATTAGCCTTCATCAGAAATTTTTACAAGTAATCATTTTACATGGTTGTTATATATGTTTTAAAAAGTCACCATAACTGTCTTTTGTTTGTGTGTTTTTTTCCTTAAAATAAATTTAAACCTATTGATTTTTATTAAGATGACATTTTGCCATCATTATAGTCATACTGGATAGAATATATTTGGAAGCAAGGAAGGATACCATTTCCTTAACAGTTTAATAAACAAAGGGAAAATGCATAAGAAACATGCCTCTGACTCAAAGTCAAAAACACATATTAAAAAATATAAACAATAACTCAGCACCTCAGTGGATATTATACCAGCAAAGTAGAACATAAACATGCTGATAATTGCGATAATCATAATTTATTTGCGGTTTTGGAGGGTATCAAATGACTTGTTTTCGTAACATGCTTATTGTTTGGTGTTTTGGGAGAGTGGCAAACGAGATGAGTAGAGTAGTTGTTTTGCTGACATAAAAGAATTCCAAATTACAGATTCACCAGTTAGTTTACTATTTTGTAGTGTTTATTAGTAGTAAGTATACTTGGATATAACTGACAATTTTTTTAAAATAAGAGTTGAGTTTAGGGCAGAGAAATAAGGAAAAGTAGGATTATGCCTTAGGATTTTTTTTCACAGATCATTTAAAAATCATGCCCTACAGAAACAGAAATATAGATCAATGGAACAGGACAGAAAGCCCGGAGATAAACCCACGCACATATGGTCACCTTATTTTTCATAAAGGAGGCAAGAATATACAATGGAGAAAAGACAGCCTCTTCAATAAGTGGTGCTGGGAAAACTGGACTGGTACATGTAAAAGTATGAAATTAGGACACGCCCTAACACCATACACAAAAATAAACTCAAAATGGATTAAAGACCTAAATGTAAGGCCAGACACTATAAAACTCTTAGAGGAAAACACAGGATGAACTCTCTATGACATAAATCACAGCAACATCCTTATTGACCCACTTCCTAGAGAAATGGAAATAAAAACGAAAATAAACAAATGGGACCTAATGAAACTTAAAAGCTTTTGCACA
>NC_041220.1:125970773-125988447 GCF_002837175.3 Physeter macrocephalus
CATATATACACTACCAAATGTAAAATAGATAGCTAGTGGGAAGCAGCCGCATAGCACAGGGAGATCAGCTCGGTGCTTTGTGACCACCTAGAGGGGTGGGATAGGGAGGGTGGGAGGGAGACGCAAGAGGGAGGGGATATGGGGATATATGTATACGTATAGCTGATTCACTTTGTCATACAGCAGAAACTAACACAACATTGTAAAGCAATTATACTCCAATAAAGATGTTAAAAAAAAAAATCGTGCCCTAGAAAAAAGATGGCCCTGTGTCGTTAATTCCCTGGTGGTTCAGTGGTTAGGACTTGGTGCTTTCACTGGCGGGGCCCGGGTTTGATCCCTGGTTGGGGAACCAAGATTCTGCAAGCCAAGTGGCGTGGCCAAAAAAAAAAAATATATATATATATATATATAGAGAGAGAGAGAGAGAGAGAGAGAGAGAGAGAGAGCCCGGTGTAATTTCCTCTCTAGGTGATAATATTTTGGGGGGAAGTGCAATAAAAATTAGAAAGGACAATCTATAGGAAGGGTTCCATGGACCACTTAAATAGTAAAGATTAGACGCTTTTCTTTAACATGTATTTAGAAAAACTAAGCCATTAGAAGTTTGAAAAATTCCAAGCTTTCTGCTAACACCTGGGTAGCAGCATTTGGTTGTCACAGCAGGAATACTGCCATCCTGCATTCTGGTTGGTCCAACTCAAGATGACAGGTACAATGGGAAAGAGCCCAGTTGGTTTCCTACTTCTCACTTTCAGGATTCAGATCTCCTCCTAAGAATTTTAATGTTCCTTATCAAGTCATCATGCCTCTGTATTCTATGAATTTATATAATCTTTTTTTTTAGCTTAATATTAAAAAATTCTCTAGCACTTCTTGGGATTGGAAGTCCCCGATGTTTTCTACCCTTTTTAAATTTACTGTTTCTTACTTTCACTTGGCCTTAGTTATATTACTCCAATTTCAGAGGCTTTTCTTTTCATTCTAGCAGTCTTAAGATTTGAAAGGGTAGTCTTGGGTTTTTTTGCTCTGATTTATAACTATGACATTAAAGGTGAATTAGGCAATCTTTTACCCCCAAACAAGATCTAATTCATTTTTATAATTTGTATGTGAGGCACAAGTACCATATGGTTCAAAAGTATAATTTAGATTTTAAAGTTACTGGCACCATCTTAAAAAATACATAATAGAAATTGTCATTTATAGACCCTTTCTCCCAAAATAAATTGTAGTATTTCTTTTTTTAAAAAAAAATTTATTTATTTGGCTGTGCCAGGTCTTAGTTGCAGCATGCAGGATCCTTAGTTGTGGCATGCAGGATCTAGCTCCCTGACCAGGGATCGAACCCAGACCCCCTGCATTGGGAGCGTGGAGTCCTAACCACTGGACCACCAGGGAAGTCCCTAAATTGTAGTATATCTACAACTCACATTTGAGTAACATTTGAATACCAGTTTAGAATATGGAATGAATTGCAAAAGGACATTTTATTTATGGTATATATACTGTCAGGTTTAGATTGAAATTTGGTTTCCATTAAGGATTACTGAGAAAGGGTCTTAATTCTATCTTTAGGCTTTACTTTGTTTAAAAGTTGTTTCAAGGATGGTATTTCTTTTGTTGATTTAATTAACCTCTTAAAAAAGCTGAAATTATCTGATTAAAGCTAAGAAATAGTAAATGTTTCAAAGTTAAAGTTAGATATGTTCTGGGGATAGGTCCATGACCTTAGGAGGCTGACGTTATGAGGTTGACATCATGGCAGACAATCATTTTTTTTATCCCCTCATAAAATGATCCTTGTCAAAGTAAAAGACAGGGTTGATGAATCATGTCTGTGACCTAATGTGGCAGTTCTTAGTTATCGAAAAATCATTTTAAAATTATTTGCATTCTCAAAGTGCCATTCACTCATGATGGTACAATAGCATCTGGAAACTAGAGTTTCAGAGTTGGCCAGGTATTGTCACTCAGATAAGGAAATCACATGCAGAATGTAAAGATAAAACTGGAGTCAAATCTTGTTTTCTTTATTGAGGTATGGTTGATTTACAATATATTAGTTTCAGGTATATGCAGTTTAGTTCTTAAAATTGATAAGAATAAAATATTGTGAGATATTAAATAGATATCATAAGTCATCTAAGGTAGCCCTTTCATTCTCCAGATTAGAAACTGAAACCTAATACACTAAGATGTATCAGATAGATAACTAATAAGAACCTGCTGTATAAAATAAATAAATTAATAAATTAAATTTTTAAAAAAAGAAACTGAAACCTAGAGAGGCTAGTAATCCTGTTTATATTTAGGTAATCATTTTTGGAAGAAAAATTGCAGTGTACTATTTAATCACAAGCATAATTTTATTGAAACTTATTTTGGGAGTGATTTTTGTGCAGGTGTAGTTCCAGATGGTACCTATGAAGTATGTTCCAGGACTACAGGACAAGCAGCTGCTGGTAAGTTCACCTTTGGTATTACTTTTGCTGTATATATCTGGTAGAATTCTGCTTTTTTTATCCATTTTTCCTGCCTTTATATTAGAGGCTCTTTTAACTAAACTCATTCTGGTATTCCCTAATTTTTAAAAACTATTTTGCAATAATATTAGCATATTTTTATTTATCTAACAATTAATTAGACACCATCAGTGTGCAAGATACACTACAAAATGTTTTGGGAAAGACAAAGATGAATAAGATATACTTTCTATGCCATATAAGTTTAAATTCTAATAATGTAGTTACAGCTCTGCAGCATAACTAAACTGCAATAAGTGATAAGTTCAAAAAATAAATAAAATTCCAATTGCTATTGAAATTTACAGGAGGGAGATAAAATTTCTAAATTTCAAAGGATACTGGAATGAGAGAAAGCTTTATGGAAGAAAAAGCATTTAAACAAGGACTTGAAAGATGGATAAAATTGTTTCTTAAGCAAAAACTGAAAAATATGAATAGAGAAAATTCAGGCAGAGAGAATAATACCTGTCATGTCAAAACACAGTGTCTAGTT
The DNA here is from genome assembly GCF_002837175.3 of Physeter macrocephalus. NCBI lineage: Eukaryota > Metazoa > Chordata > Mammalia > Artiodactyla > Physeteridae > Physeter > Physeter macrocephalus. Next base: position 125,973,795 of record NC_041220.1, read on the forward strand.
AGAGTTGTCCAAATTAGCTGGAATAGGGTTATGTGAAAATAAGACGAGAAAAATCTTAAATCCCAAATTAAGGAATCTGGACTTGATTTGGTGGACAGTGAGAAAGCCATTGAGTTTTTCTGAGCAAGAAAGCAGATGTGACAATATCAAAGGGACACTTTCAAGGATTAGAGAGGAGAAAAATCTAGGAAACTGGTTAGGAGATAACCAGAGAAGTAATAATCTGTCTTAACTAAGATGACAGCATAGTGTAAATTTTTATTATTTTTACTGGTATAAAATTAGGGTAAGATAAATGGAGATATTTATTTAAGAGCTCTTAAAATGTTGAGAGGGGTAGAAGCTGATTAAGATGAGTAGACTTCCTTTTCTCCTTACTATTCCTCTTATCCTCCAGAACCTAGTCTCAGTGCTCATCCTAAGTAAACTGTCTCAGAAAATAGCAAGGCCTGCAGTCCCCACTGACAGAGAACTGAAAAGGCTAGGAAATTTCCAGCAGTAATGTTAGAAGGAAAAGGTGATAACTGAGGTAAACATACATATTGGGAGGAAGGTCACATAAAAAGTCTTTGTCAGGAGTCTTGTTTATAAGCGACAACAACGTACTCAAACTGGCTTAACTGAAAGGGGAAACTTGTTAAAAGAATATTTGCAGATCACAGTTAAACTTAGGAATGGCTATCTCAGTGAAGAGAAGGAACCAGGTCAATTCAGGGGCCCTCAGGAACTACTAGAAATAAGCCCAGCTGTCACCAGGGCTCTTTCCAGCGCTTGTCTTTGCTTCTCTCTGGCTGCTTCATTTTTTCTTACTGCTGACCTCCTGAAACATGGCAGGAAACATGGCTGCCAGCAGCTAATGAGCCTCATTCGCCACCCCTCAATCACTAGAGAGGGACCAGTCTTTTCTCAAGTCCAGGGAAGGAGTCTTAGTTTTCCAGCTTCGACCCTTACTCAGACTAATCATCTAATTAATTCTGGCTAATGAGGGAGGGCTGTGCCAGTTCTCCTACTATAGTCATGGGAAGGTAGATCAGCTCGGGGGCTAGGGGAGGAGGGAATTCATAGGTCACATGGGGAAAGAAGAGTGCTGAAAACAGAGAAACAATAGGTGCACACTATACAATAGGGAAATCAATCCCACAGTCTCCCGTTTCTGACAGATCTAGCTGTGAGAGACATTAGTTATTACACAGGGCCATCATCCACTTTATTCCCTGAATGTAGAATTATTTAAATTTCTATACTCAAGACTTACCAAAAATGTCACTTCTTTATTTAAACAGAAAGTAGTAGTGCTGGAACCTGGACACTCAATGTACTGTGGAAAATGTGCGGGATTGATGTCCACATGGATCCTAACATTGGCAAAAGACTTAACGCTCTGGGCAACACCCTTACAACACTGACAGGAGAGGAGGACATAGATGACATTGCCGATCTAAATTCAGTGAACATAGCTGACCTGTCAGATGAAGATGAAGTTGACACTATGTCTCCCACTATCCATACTGTAAGTAAACTCACGGTTAGACTTTTTCAGGACTGGCTTTTACCCTGAGAAAGGGATATTATTAGGTCAGTGTTATTTACTGTAGTTGCTAATTGTGGAGGAAGGAAGGGAGTGGTGGTTCTCCGTGTCTACATTTAAATACTATTGTTTTTTTAATTCCATAATATTGTCTTTTAATTGAATTCCTTGTTTCATAACGGTTGTCAACCAACTTGTGCCTTAACCTACAGGTAACATGTTAACAGTAAAAGCAAAGTGCAAGCAGATCTGTAGAGACAGTAGATCAGTGGTTGCCTAGGACTGGGAGAGTTTAGGGGGCTGGGAGAGGGGATGGGAAGAGACTGCTAACGTTATGAGGTTTTGTTTGGGAGGCGGTGAAAATGTTCTAAATAGATTCTGATGATGGCTGCACAACTTTGTGACTATAAACCATTATACATTTTAAATGGGTGAATTTTATGGCATGTGAATTATCTCAATAATGATGTTCAAAAATGAAAGTCAAAAGCAAAGTGCACCCACACAAAGGATACATTTTAAAAATGTGTATTTCCATTTATACTGTACATATTCTTTGGTATCAGATTGATTAGTTATTAAACTTATAATTTATTAGTTAAAAAGAAAGTTTGTCTCTGCTTTCATTCTATTATCAACGTAAAAAATTTTCTGAAACATCTTTTAACTACTGTATCATGAAATAGTTTTGTTCTTGGAAAGAAATTTTTAAAAAATTAACATTACTGTTTACCATTTAGAGCTCAGAGGGAAGTTCAGTAAGTGGAGACGGCCACAAGCTCACCTTTGGGCAACGACTTGTAAATCACCTCCTAGGCCTGAGGCCTCCACATCAGCGCTATTCTGTTCCTGCAGAGTATCTGTGTAACCCAGAGCTGTGGGCCTCCCCTCAGTCTAGCCAGTCCCATCTGAAAGCATGCAGAGCTCACTCATGGGGAAACGTAGGTAGCAACTAAATGGATTCCTTATGAAAATGAAGGGGTTTGAATCACTGGAGAATTCCAATCATCTTACTTAATATAGATGGCTTTGATTCTTGCATGCTTCCTTTGATTTAAGGTGTTATTTCTGTGATAGGGTAGATTTGCTTTGTGACCTGAGGGTGTTACTGACAGACATGCTTTTGATTTTTCAGGAAGCTGCAGATCATCGAAGACAAGGAGCATCTTGTAGCCAGCCAGGAGAACTTAGAGGAAGAAAAATTATGAAGCGTATAGTGGATATCAGAGAACTGAATGAACAGGCCAAAGTAATAGATGATCTTAAGTATGTATAATAATTTTTAATTTAGTAGAGTATTCCCTAATAATAGGATAGATTTTAAATGTGAAGGAAACTGGATTGGGGCCAGTACACCCCCTTTAGTTTATAAATGAGATCACCAAGGTCCAGAAAAGTTTGGTGATTTGTCTGAGATCAAACATTCATTAGTGATAAAGTTAGAAATGTTAGTCTAGTGCTCATCACAACTCCCCATTTCTGAGAAGTTTATGACTGACTTTATGTCACATATCTGCATCTCTACGTGTATATACATGTATCTTCACATATATATGTAAATATGAGTTTTTTGCTAACAGTATTTTTGGAATGCAAATTTTTAAGAGAGGAAGAAAATTTAGAATTTATTAAGTACCTATTGTGATTCTGACATGTTATCTCAATTTAATCCTCACAACATTTCTGTGAGATTAGATGGCATTATCCAAACTTTATAGATGAGAAAACTGGCTCAGAGAGATTAAAGAATTGGAATTTGAACCTGTGTTTGTCTGAATTCAAACTTCGTGCTTTTTTTGCTTGCCTGTATTAGCAGTTCACTAGAGCTGAGGTGAGGGTAGGGTGAGTCAAGAGGGAGGACTAGGTGGTAGTCATTTTTTTCTTTATCTGTAGGCTGCTAAATGGTACTGACTAGGTTATACTTGCTCTGTAAGACTAAATATTCTTGCCAAACTGAAATTTTTGTTTTCCCCAGGGTGGAAAACATACTTCATCTTTTCTAATCTTTGTACTTCTGTACCTGTGTTTTTTTGCATTCGAGGATTTTACAGAAATGTATACATTGTACAGTGAAAGGTATTCGCTAAAAACTTGTCTGTAAAATCAGTTATGAAACAGTGATTCACGTTTTCCTGTTGACTTACATTACAGTTTGAGTTTTGTTATCAGGGGAAAACTGACTTGAAGCAAAATATACTTCCTCCCCTAAAGTCTTACCTGAGGCTTAAATTATATGTAGACTATTACATACAGATACTATTCTGCTAAGTGGTTCCATAGCTTTCCTGAGATTATCACAGAGACTCTTGATGTAGAAATGGATAAGAACCATTTCCTAAAACATAAGAGAAAGTTTTTTTTTTTAAAGTTTGCCAGATATGAGTATTAACTTTATGCAGGATTTTGGCGTCCCTACATAATCTTTGATATTCTGATAGAAAATTTAAAAAGGAGCAAGTAAAAATCGCTCTTACTTTATTACCTCTTTACACTAACTGCCATATTTGTTTTTTATCCAGAAAACTAGGTGCAAGTGAAGGAACCATAAACCAGGAAATTCAACGTTATCAACAATTAGAATCTGTTGCTGTGAATGATATTCGAAGAGATGTTCGTAAAAAATTACGGAGGTCCAGTATGCGAGTGAGTAAACATTTAAGGAGAATTTTATTAAAGTAGACTATTTAAACATTTTTTCACTTTATGAAATTTTATGATGAATACTTATGTTGTTCTCTTTCTTCCTCCATTGCTAGTGATAACACTTGATTTGTGTATCTCATGTCTACTATGTACCAGGCACTGTTTAAAGCATTTTACATTCAACCCGTTAAATCTTTACAACAACCCTATGTGGTAGCTTATATTACTTTCCCCATTTTAAAGATGAGGAAACTGAGGCACAGAGAGGTCAAGCAATTTGACCAAGGTTATACAGCCAGTAATTCCAGTGGAGCCAAGATTCAAACCCAAACAGTGGGATTCTACAGTCTATGCCCTTAGCCACTGTGTTCTGTCTGCCTTTCATGAAGTCATACTTTTTTTGTCTCTAATTCAAATGTGAAATTTTTTGAGATGTCCATTCTACCCCTCCCATTTTCCACAGTGGATTTTACTCTTAGCCACTACATACTGTCAGCACTTTATTCTTACCTTTATTATTTGCATATTTAGCTGCCCTTACTAGTATTTGAGTCTCTAAAAGGACAAGCTATTTATCTTTGACCTTACTATCTACCACATTCTGGGATTTAGTCCAATTGCTGAACACTTGAAACAAATATATAGATAGATGTACTAGAAAAATAGAGTAGAAAATAATTCTAAAACTTATTCAAATGGAGGTAGGTTGCTTTGGGTCAAGGTGGTCTTGTTAGTAGAAAAACTAATTTTTAAAAGTATAGTCAGCAAAATCCTCCAGTTTTTTTTAACCAGAATATGGTTTTTGGGTGTTACCCCAATACATAAAAACTGATTAAATTAGAGCTGTTGAGGTTAGAGAAAAGGGGGGAAGGTTGCAGGGATCCAGAGTTCATCGGCTTGAACTTTCTTTCCTTGGTCACCACCAAAGTCCTAGACAACCTCATTTGAATAGTGTTCTAAATTATTTATTTAAATTAGGAATAAAATTCAATTTTAGTTATTCATCACTGGCTTCTGATAGTACTAAATGGATAGTGATGCTCTGTAATGCATAACTCTGTGCTTAAATTTTTTGCCACTATGTACCTCACAGTCATGCAACATAATGAAAATATTGCTTGCATACTGTTTATAAGCTAGTTTAGACTTGGCAATTAACTGTTAAAAATAAAACTAGGTAGAGAGGATTAGGAAAATTACTGAAATTAAATCTGTGTTCTTAACATTTTTCTCATTTGGTATTTCCCCCTCAATTCCCTTTTAGTCCTTTTGCTTTCTAAGTTTCCATTGTATTAGAATCTTTTTACTGTCTAGCCCCCCCAAACTACAAATTTGAAGAAGAGGGATTTGGTGACAAGGAGGGTGTTCCAGTCACCGCTTCCTTTCCTTTTCTGTAATAAAGAGCTCTGTCAGGGGGACCCTTGGGTGTTACATGGGATGATTAGTGGTTGCTCCCTCCCTCCCCCTCCCCCTCTTCCCTGATCTCCTCTTCTCCCCCCTCCCCTCACCTTTCTCCCAGAATCTTTCCTTTTAATTCTCATTTTCTTTCTCTTTTCTTTCTTTTCTTATTGTTCCCTTATTTCTGTACCCCTCATCCCTGCTCCCAGTCTTTTCTCTCAAACGAGCTGGTGGCTCCTATTTTCCTTGTACAGCCTTCCTAATTGACGTTAGGACTAAGAATAGCTGATTCCTGCTGCACTTTGATCCATCTGTGTTCTTAAGTGACATTTAAAGTCACAATTTAAGATAACTTGTTATTGACCTGGGGGAGACAAGCTAACTTCTTTAATAGCAGAACATTTTACCTGAAGTCAGATATTACAACAGTAAACAACTGCCTAAAGTCACCCTTTTTTTATCCCCTCTCATTAGGCTGCTTCCCTAAAGGATAAGTGGGGTTTGGGTTACAAACCAAGTTACAGCCGATCAAAAAGCATTTCAGCTTCTGGAAGACCACCTCTTAAGCGAATGGAAAGGGCAAGGTAATATATTTCAACCAATGAAACAAGTAATAAAATTGCTGACTCTTTTGCCAAAGGTCACTACTTATTTATTGTGTTCTAATTGGGGAAATTACAAAATTAAGGTAGCAAATGGACCTTATTAGTAAAACTAGTAATAGTGGATACTGTCAAACTAAGAAGTTTGAGGAATCCCTCTATCCCATTTATCCTCTACTTTTTATATTATAAAAGTCACTGTGTGCTTTTTAGTAATGAAGTACACTGCTATTTAGACAAGTTTATGCGTAAACTTAGACTATACAAAGAAATGAATATTTGCGTGTTAGTAGCTGCAGCTCTAAATTTGTCAGGTTAGAAAAAGTGTGATTATACACACATTTAACATATGAAAAATGGATATTTTACTTATTATTGAAGAAAAATAAAGTTTTACTAGTAAATGAACACTATAAATTCTTTTTTATAAGGTTTAATTTTAGAAAATCTTGTGTTAAAGCAATGAACTTTTTTTTTATGAGATGCTAAAGGTTAAGAAATGGAATACCAAAAGTTCAATCCTTGGATAAGGTAAATATTTAGAAATAAAGTGTTAATGTCATTAATCAGACTTTTATAAAGTCCAGGGTTTTTTTTTTTGACACAAATATTAATGTTTTATAACTTTATATTTTATTATAGTTCTCGAGTAGGTGAAACTGAGGAGCTCCCAGAAATCCGGGTGGATGCAGCATCTCCTGGACCCAGAGTCACTTTCAATATCCAAGATACAGTAAGAGAGATACTATTTGTTGGAGATACACAGTGCTAAATAATTTTTAGTAATTACAAAATTATAGTAGTTACGCAGTTTAGAAATAGTAGTTCCTACTTACAGTGAAAGTGTGGATTGTGATGGTTGAGGTGTCTGTACATTGCCAAATAGCAGAGCACTAGTGAGAGCCATGCCGCAGGTGTTAGTGTTTTGCATGTAGAATAAAGACTCCATACTGCTTGCTTGTAGGTAGAAACATTTTGTTGAATAATTTTTCTTTCAAGTTCAACTCTGCATTAAACTGGGTATTTTACACAAATGTAAATGTGGAATAAGTTTTTACTTAATGATTTTACTGTTTATGTATTTTTGTTCAGAATATATAGGATAATATCAGAAACTAGTAGTAAAAAGGTCAGTGTCAAAGTTGTATTCTAATTTTATAGCATGTTAAAATTTATGTTAAAATGTTTGTTTTTGTTTACTTTTAAAGCATTGTTTTTTTAATTTTCATGAATTTTTATAAATTTTCTCATTATTTTAATTAAGTTGAAAAAAACGGTATGGGGAAGTACACCACAGTCCAGCTGTCCCGGGGAAGGGTATTTTCAGGTACTTTTTAAGAACAACATAAATTTTGCTTTAAAACTAATTAACCACTCTGAAAGTCTGCTTTCAAAATGTCTTCCTTTCATTTCATACTAAACTCAGACCTTGAAGATATTTTACATAAAGGTTTAAGATTGTTTCAGTTCTTTTTCATCATGTATATTTCCTAAGCTTTTTCATGAATATATTTTAGTTCTATACTCACTTATAATTTAATAGTAATTATTATTTTTTACTTTTTATTTTTTTTGCGGTACGCGGGCCTCTCACTGTTGTGGCCTCTCCCGTTGTGGAGCACAGGCTCCGGACGCGCAGGCTCAGCGGCCATGGCTTACGGGCCTACCCGCTCCGCGGCATGTGGGATCTTCCCGGACCGGGGCACGAACCCGCGTCCCCTGCATCGGCAGGCGGACTCTCAACCACTGCGCCACCAGGGAAGCCCTAATAGTAATTATTTAATCTCCAAAATTAAAGGACTAAATCAGCACACCAGATTAACTCAACAAAATCATAAACCCAAAACCGCAATATATTACAGTTATTTTCTAATCCCGAAGTGAATCTCTTTTTTCCTACACTCAAATACAAAATGAATCTTTTCTTTAAGAAAAAATTAGTTACCTAATTCAAACTAGGATCAAACCTATCTCAGAACAACAAATTAATCATTGAGTGTTATTTATTTTGAGTCACTGGTATAAAAAAGCATGTATAAAAGCAGTCTATTAAAAATTATGTTCAAAACAGTGCGGAAAATGTGCTACACAATCACTTATAAGTTGAGTTAACACCTTTATAAGCTTCATATTTTCCCTAAATATAAGTTATAAAAGTAAAATTTAATTTTAAAATTGTATCTGTATAGTATGTATATAAATCATTGTCTAGAAATTTTTTGTCAAGTTACATTTAAAAATTGGAACTTATTCCACAGTTGTTTCCCATCGCCCACTCTTTTAAGATAGTCTCAATATTTATCCCGTAGTTACACTGAATTTAGTCAAGCCGAATTTTGTTTTAGAACTATTAGGTTGTAACAGAGTGAGCTTGACAGACATGTCCTTTTTTCTAAAAATGAACTTGGAAATACTGTCCTTTACAGTGAATTGATTCTACTAATTGATTTTTTTTCCTGTACAGTATTTTTAAAATCGAGATAATTGACATATAACATTATTTTCAGGTATACAACATAATTATTTGATATATGTATATACTGTGAGATGATTGAGTTATTCTTAAAGGCATTAATATTTGAATGATTCAAGTTCTATTTTTAAATAGCAGTATATGCTGTTTATAAAAAAAGTGTATAAAAATCATAAATTACAGAATAGATCATTAAGGCATGGTTAAATAGAAAATAAATATAAACAAAGGGATATTTATCTACATAAACTCTTAACACAGCTTTAAAAGTTGAAGATTTTCTAATAAAATCTGACTTACTTACTAAATGATGTTATTTTTTAAAAAGTGAAGAAAATCTAGATTCTGCAAATGTTTGAAATTTTGATTATAGGATTTCACTATGTATCTTATAGTAATATCAATAAATGTACCTTTCACATTACACTTTACAAAGGCTTATCACATTCCCTCAAAGGATATGCAAGCAAATCTCAAAACTGGGAATCAAAATTAGGTCATAGAAGTTTTTTGTTTATTTTTTTTGACCTGCTTAAATGCAGTGGTCTCCTGATACAATCCTCAGTGAGTGACATTGTATTTATACAAAGTATTTGCCTTAAAATACAGAATTCTTAAGTTTGATTGATTGCTATTTAAGTATATAACTATTTACATATCTTTCTTCAGCTCATTAGGGGCCCATTTTAAAAAGATGTATCCACAGAAAGTATTCTGGAAGCACAAAGTACATTCTGTATTGACACTTGCATGCTCTTCCATCATTATTTCCTCTCTTGCCCTTCTAATTTAAAGTTGATCACATTGTTTCTTTTGTCTCCACAGCATGATTAACCCATGCTTTAAAGAATTACAGTATGTACTAATTAACGTGATGATGTATGCTTATATAAAGTAAAATTTCACTCTAATTTTTAGTGAGTCAGTGGTATGACTTTCTGTGGTTAGAACTTCTGCTTCCTTCCTTGGTGTACCATTTCATATGTTTGTAAAGCTGATCTTTCAGTTCAGAGTGAGGAAATTCAATTTTGAGAGAAATTTTAGATGCTTCAATGTATATTTTTTTCTTTTTTTTTTTAAGGGAAAAGAGGTTTATAATGTGAACCTGATTCATATTTTTTCTCTTTACATTCAGTTTCCAGAGGAGACAGAACTGGACCTTTTGTCAGTAACCATTGAAGGTCCATCCCATTACTCCTCAAATAGTGAAGGATCATATTCCGTGTTCAGTTCTCCCAAAACTCCAGGAGGCCTTTCACCAGGCATTTCTTTCCAACCTGAGGAGGGCCGACGGGATGACAGTTTGTCTTCCACCAGTGAGGATTCCGAGAAGGATGAAAAGGATGAAGACCATGAGAGGGAAAGGTTCTATATTTACAGGAAACCCTCGTGAGTAGCTTTAAGATCCTTAGGCAGTATTTTAGAATCTAGAACTGAGCTTAAAGCATTATATAACTGTTAATTTTTACAGAAAAAAAATCTTAATGTGCCTACCCAGAGTGAGACTAGGAGACGTATCCATGGTTTTCTAATATTTTTTTCTTTCCCTGTCTTTTATGTCTTTTAATAAAATCTAGAAAGTAGCATTTTAAATTTTACAATTTGCAAAAATGAAATCTCCTCCAAGATGTAGAATGTAGGTCATACGCTGATATTCAGACTCCTTAATATCAGTGCTTGTGCCTGTGTCCTGAGTGCTTAGAACATTGCCTGGCACGTGATAGTTACTCAGTACATAGTTGTTGAATAAAAAGTGACTCCATTAAACTTAAGAAAAATAGGGGCCAGTTGGGTAATTTGTGTGAATTTATAAAATAGTGAAATTTATTTACAGACTACTGCTCACATAACATGTTGGAAAATAGTTTGTTGAAAACTCTTCCCAGTTTACTACAGTGTAATCACCAGTTGTTCTTTCTCTAGACACACATCTCGTAAAAAAGCAACAGGCTTTGCTGCTGTTCATCAGCTATTTACAGAACGCTGGCCAACAGCCCCAGCCAACAGAAGTCTTAGTGGCACAGCTACAGAGAGAAATATTGACTTTGAACTTGATATACGAGTTGAAATTGATAGTGGAAAATGTGTGCTCCACCCAACCACCCTTCTACAAGAACATGATGATATAAGCTTGAGAAGGTAAGATATTGGTCAGAAAGGTGTACAAGTAACTTCATTTGTTAGAACCACTATTTATATATCATTAATCGTAACAAACATTTCCCACCACATCCCAAAATGCAGATTTAAAGAGTATATTTTATCATAATTAAAATGTTTGAGTGTTTATTTGTATAACATACTGTTTTCTTTAAACAAGTATATAATATTTTCTGGTGATTAGAAATGGACGTCTGATTTAGATTCTAGCAAATTTGTTAATTAAAATAGTTATATCCTTGGAATTCTTTAAATAAGCATTAATTTCTCAGTCTCTGTCATCATATTGTGCACATTTCTATTTCAAAGAACAGTACAATACTTAAAGATATCTTGTTATTGAAAGTTTGATGACATAAAGAAATAAGAAAGATTGGGAAACAATTGCACAAAGAGACCTCAGTAAACCGGAATGTTGTTCAGGCTATAACTGCAGCTTTACCATTTGTTTCCATCTTTGAAGAAATAGTGGTATAAACAGGCGTAGGGTTAGATTATTTTGTTCTTTGAATTTCTGTTTTGCTTTTCCTTCCTAATCTAAAAAAGAATTATAAGAAAATAGTAATATTAATAATTGAGTGAATGAGTAAGGAGTGGGTGGAAATGTAGATAAAACAAGTCAGCAGAATGCTGACAACTGCTGAAGCTGGGAGATGGACCCATGGGAGTTCATTCTGCCGTTCCATTTATTTTCTGTATGTTCGAAATTTTCTATAATAAAAGAGTTTTAAATGTCTCTTTGTCTGATGAAGCTTTTTATAAAATGAGAAGATAAAAAGGCACTCTAAACAGTTAAATTCTTACAAATGTAATAGTGGTGATAAAAAGAACGACTGTTAATTTATTTTTGGTTGAACCGCAGTAAACCAAAATAAATTGCTGGTACCTAGCTATATTTACCTATATAAAGGGCAGTTTCACTTGGTTCAACCTTATGTGTTCATGTGAAACAGTTGTGATCTCAGGAAAGAATAACTGCCTTGTGTAGTTGTGGAACATACAACATAAACTTCATCCATGCAAGGATTAACCAGTTTCGCTAGAGACACTGATGAGCTTCACTTTTTCAATCTTATTCATGAAGGATTACATTTCACTTATTATATAAATAAAAGTTTGCTTTTAAACAAGATAAAAGGAAATAAATGTCTTTCAAAAAGATAAAACATTTTTCTATTTATAGGAGTTATGATAGAAGTTCCAGGAGTTTAGATCAAGATTCTCCTTCGAAAAAGAAGAAGTTTCAAACTAATTATGCTTCCACCACCCATTTAATGACAGGCAAGAAAGTGCCATCATCTCTACAAACAAAGCCTAGTGACTTAGAAACAACAGTCTTTTACATTCCTGGAGTTGATGTAAAGGTAAAAAACCTAAATGTCTAGGATTAGGGATTAGATTATTAGTAGCCATGTTTATTTTCTATCATATATATTCTTCCTTCACCAATTATATTAAAATGAGGCTTTCTGAAGTTTTTCTCTAATATAGCCATATTCTGAACATGAGACCTTCTAAACTGCAGGTTGCCCCTTTTTCCACGAAATTTTGACAGAAAAGTTAATTTTCTTTTTTAAACATTGATATTCACAACGTATTTGCTAAACCTTGCCTATTGCAACTCTTTTAGATTCTAGAATTATTAAGCTAGGATGTTAAGCTAGAAAGAACTTAAAATATTATCTGGGATGACCCTTTTTAACTTTAAAAATGAAAAAAAGCTAATAAGGAACTTGCCGGGATCACAAAGCTAACTCGTAAAATCTTCTGGCTCCAGAACCAGTGTTCTTTCTGCCACATTTTTGTACATTTCTTGGTTTCCCTCATCTGCATAATTTTAATTTTGAAAGTTTATTTGTTTCAATACAGTTGCATTATAATTCCAAGACTCTAAAGACCGAATCACCTAATGCCTCCAGAGGATCTTCCTTGCCAAGAACACTCTCTAAAGAGTCCAAGCTGTATGGTATGAAAGATAGTGCAACATCTCCTCCTTCTCCTCCTTTACCTTGCACTGTCCAGAGCAAGACTAACACCTTACTTCCTCCCCAGCCCCCACCTATTCCCGCAGGTATTTACGGATAATATACTTTAATTTTTTTCATAAATTAAGTTTTAGTCATCACCTACTTGCTCTATTGAGACTTTCTTTCAAATTCACGTTTAAGAAGAAAGGACTTAGATTTATCAGTAACAACTGTACAAAGTTCATATGTGGAAGTGTTGGCCAACTACTTTTGCCTAGTTTTCAAATTGATATTACCTTAGAATATCAGTTGTTAAAATAAACTTAATATACTTAATAGTTTACTTAATTTTTTAGATCTATATATATTTAGAAAAGTCTTAATGTAGTTCAAATCTGGGAGCTTATGATCTAGATGGAAACATCAAAGTTATACATTTAAGACAGAGTACACTGGACTTAACCACATTTACTAATTATCTATTATTGCATAACAAATTATCCCAAATTTAGTGGCTTATAATCTCAAACACATTTTCTGCGGATCAGAAATTCAGGAGTTTGGCAGGGTGAATCTAACTTCACAGTCTTTTATGAAGCTGCAGTCAGGATGCTGGCTAGGGCTGCAGTCATCCAAATGCCTGACTGGGTCTGGAAATCTGCTTCCATCGTATCCCATTCACATGACTGTCAAGCTGGTGCTTTAGTTTCTCCCCACATGGGTCTCTCCACTGGGCTGCCTGAGTGTTCTCAGGACATGGCAACTGACATTCCCTCAAAAGGAGTGATCCAAAAGAGAACATGGCTGAAGCTGCAATATCTTTTATGGCTTAGTCTCAGAAGTCATGTAACATCACTTCCACAATATCTTATTGATCATACAGGTGAGCCTTATTCAGTGTGGGAGGGAACTACACAAGGGCATGAATACCAGGAGGAAAGGACTATTGGAAGTTATCTTGAATCTGGCTACTATACCATGTGAATAATACCTTATATATATATAAAATAGAATTTCCAAAAAAGGGAATATTGGACTGGACAAGAATTATTTGAAAAAGCTTTATTTGAGAGATGGAACTTGATAAATCTTTTTTTTTTTTTTTTTTTTTTTTTTTTTGCGGTACGCGGGCCTCTCACTGCTGTGGCCTCTCCCGTTGCGGAGCACAGGCTCCGGACGCGCAGGCTCAGCGGCCATGGCTCAGGCCCTGCCGCTCCGCGGCATGTGGGATCTTCCCAGACCGGTGCATGAACCCGTGTCCCCTGCATTGGCAGGCGGATTCTCAACCACTGCGCCACCAGGGAAGCCCGATAAATCTTTTAAAGTAGCCAGTAATCGTGATAATAATGCCTAACATTTTTAGATCACTTTTATGTATTTTTTTATATTTTTAAATTTATGTTTGGCTGCGTTGGGTCTTTTATTTTATATTTATTTTTTATTTTTTATTTTGGCTGGTTTTGGTATCAGGGTGATGGTGGCCTCATAGAATGTGTTTGGGAGTGTTCCTTCCTCTGCAATTTTTTGGAAGAGTTTATGAAGGATTGGTGTTAGCTCTTCTCTAAATGTTTGATAGAATTCACCTGTGAAGCCATCTGGTCCTGGACTTTTGTTTGTTGGAAGATTTTTAATCACAGTTTCAATTTCATTAATTGTGGATGCTCTGTTCATATTTTCTATTTCTTCCTGGTTCAGTCTTGGAAGGTTATACCTTTCCAAGAATTTGTCCATTTCTTCCAGGTTGTCCATTTTATTGGCAGAGTTGCTTGTAGTAGTCTCTTAGGATGCCTTCTATTTTTGTGGTGCCTGCTGTAAGTTCTCCTTTTTCATTTCTAATTTTATTGATTTGAGTCCTCTCCCTCTTTTTCTTGATGAGTCTGGC
>NC_041220.1:125988563-125989242 GCF_002837175.3 Physeter macrocephalus
AGGTAGGCTTGTATAGCTATAAACTTCCCTCTTAGAACTGCTTTTGCTGCATCCCATAGGTTTTGGATCATCGTGTTTTCATTGTCATTTGTCTCTAGATATTTTTTGATTTCCTCTTTGATTTCTTCAGTGATCTCTTGGTTATTTAGTAACATATTGTTTAGCCTCCATGTGTTTGTGTTTTTTACGTTTTTTCCATGTAATTCATTTCTACTGTCATAGTGTTGTGGTCAGAAAAGATGCTTGATATGATTTTAATTTTCTTAAATTTACTGAGGCTTGATTTCTGACCCAAGATGTGATCTATCTTGGAGAATGTTCCATGTGCATTTGAGAAGAAAGTGTAATCTGTTTTTGGATGGAATGTCCTATAAATATCAATTAAATCTATCTGGTCTATTGTGTCATTTAAAGCTTGGGTTTCCTTATTAATTTTCTATTTGGATATCTGTCCATTAGTGTAAGTGAGGTGTTAAAGTCCCCCACTATTATTGTGTTACTGTCGATTTCCTCTTTTATAGCTGTTAGCAGTTGCCTTATATATTGAGGTGCTCCTATGTTGGGTGCATATATATTTATATCTGTTATATCTTCTTCTTGGATTGATCCCCTGATCATTATATAGTGTCCTTCCTTGTCTCTTGTAACATTCTTTATTTTAAAGTCTATTTTATCTGAT
>NC_041220.1:125989343-126023128 GCF_002837175.3 Physeter macrocephalus
CTTCTCTTGTGTTTCCCACTTAGAGAAGTTCCTTTAGCATTTGTTGTAGAGCTGGTTTGGTGGTGCTGAATTCTCTTAGCTTTTGCTTGTCTGTAAAGCTTTTGATTTCTCCATCGAATCTGAATGAGATCCTTGCCGGGTAGAGTAATCTTGGTTGTAGGTTCTTCCCTTTCATCATTTTAAGTATATCATGCCACACCCTTCTGGCTTGTAGAGTTTCTGTTGAGAAATCACCTGTTAATCTTATGGGAATTCCCTTGTATGTTATTTTTTGTTTTTCCCTTGCTGCTTTTAATAATTTTTCTTTGTCTTTAATTTTTGCCAATTTGATTACTATGTGTCCCGACGTGTTTCTCCTTGGGTTTATCCTGTATGGGACTCTCTGCGTTTCCTGGACTTGGGTGGCTATTTCCTCTCCCACTTTAGGGAAGTTTTCAACTATAATCTCTTCAAATATTTTCTCAGGTCCTTTCTATTGTTCATCTCTGTTTGTTTGTTCTTTATTTCTTCTAGGTTTTTGTTAAACATTTCTTGCATCTTCTCGATCTTTGCCTCCATTCTTTTTCCGAGGTCCTGGATCATCTTTACTAACATTATTCTGAATTATTTTTCTGGAAGGTTGCCTGTCTCCACTTCATTTAGTTTTTCTGGGGTTTTATCTTGTTCCTTCATCTGGTACATAGCCCTCTGCCTTTTCATCTTATCTATCTTTCTGTGAATGTGGTTTTTGTTCCACACGCCGTAGGACTGTAGTTCCTCTTGCTTCTGCTATCTGTGTGTTGGGTCTTAGTTGCGTCACACGGGATCTTTCATCACGGGGCATGGGCTTGTCTCTAGTTGTGGCGTGTGGGCTCCAGAGTGCGTGTGCTCTCTAGTTGCGGCGCATGGGCTCAGTAGTTGCAGCATGCAGGCTTAGTTGCCCCACGGCATGTGGGATCTTAGTTCCCTGACCAGGGATTGAACCCATATCCCCTGCATTGGAAGGCGGATTCTTTACCATTGGACCACTGGGGAAGTCCCTAGATCACTTTTAAAATGACAAGACACATGTATGTCCATTAAGTGCAAGGCAGATATTATCAATATTGTCCCCATTTTATATATGAAGAATGTTAAAGCTCACAGAAGTTGAATTTCTTTCCTATGTTTACAAGCTACTACATGCTGGAGTTGGAAACCTAAGCCAAAGTTAGCTAAATCTTAGTTAGCTATTATAATCATTCTACTGATGTGGAAATATTTAGTCAGGTAGAAGGAAAGAGAGATGCAGCCCATTTAAGGAGGCATTATAAATGCATACAAGGTAAGAACAGCAAGAACATAGGGAAGCCTAGAAACAATGATGTTTTTCCTCAACTTGCCACAGAATATCATTAGTCAAAATTCTCTACATCTTACTCCTTAATGGACAAAATAATACTAAATGAGAGATTAAATGCTAAAATAATACTAATGAGAGAGTTAGCAAAGTATAAACTTGAAAAATTGAACCAAAATTTGTTACCTAGAGCAAATAGGAATAACTGTTGTACTTTTATATACATCATTGATTATCTTTGTATTCTAACAATAATTTATGATTTCTTTCAACCTATTTTTATTGCATTCTTGTATGGTTTTAAATATAAGGTGCTTCAAGTGATTAAACTGTCATATAATTCTGATTTCTCACAAAATTATTGTATGTTTTATGGAAACTATTAAATTCACTTCACACCCTTAAATGTTCTAGCCAAAGGAAAAGGAAGTGGAGGAGTAAAAACAGCCAAGTTATATGCCTGGGTAGCACTTCAGTCATTGCCAGAAGAAATGGTTATTAGTCCCTGCCTATTAGACTTTCTGGAAAAGGCTCTGGAAACTATCCCAATTACACCAATTGAAAGGAACTATACAAGTGAGTGTCCTCTTTATATACTTATTTGCCCATCACATGTATTTTGGGGTCCTATTACTTAGAAGGATTTCTTAATGCTATTATATATTCAATGATAAATATAAAGGAATTATAGAACTGAAGAAGAACTTGAGAGACCATCTAGTCCTGGTGGGGTTTTACGATTCTTCCACAGCCACAGCTAGTGACAAAATTAACATTTTTAGGTCCTATGTTAGTGTGTTTCTTGGACTGGAAACTCGAGGGCAAAGGCGTAATTACTCTTTTCTTTGTTCGTTGTTTGGTATAGCAGCAGGGAATCAGAGTTTGGAGGAATGAGTTAGAGGTTTGAATAGGGAAAGATGTATAGAATGATGGGCTACAGAAGCCAGTGTTTCTGTGCATTCATACCCCTGATCTCAGTACTAGAATAAGAGAAAAAGATCCTTTAATAAATAGTTTGCCCTTGCCCTAATAGTAAACTTAAAACTAAATATTTTAACAGCTATCAGCTCACAAGATGAAGATATGGGACATTTTGAAATACCAGATCCTATGGAAGAATCAACAACATCACTAGTATCATCTTCAACATCTGCTTACTCTTCCTTCCCTGTAGATGTTGTGGTTTATGTACGAGTTCAGGTGATATACTTCATTTATTCCTTTCCGTTTTAAAGAAAAAAATTTTTCTTATGTTTATTTGAACATTTACAGTATTACTCCCTTTAACGTTTCCTTAAGCTTCATGGACCTTTAGTATGTCTATGATGGCTTAGAGGTTGTGTGAACCTTTGGGAAGTATGTGTACAATTTTATGTGTGTATTTATTTGTCTGCTGAGGAGGTTCATATCTTTGAGTTTTCAAAATTGAGATCTCATACTTTTGTGGCAAATGTAAAAATATGTAAGTTAAAACTCTTTTTTAGCACTCTATGCCATTTTTTATGGTGGCACCTATATTTCTTGTCATTATGGTCATTTGGGGGCAGATATAAAGTGAAATTGAGATACAAAGTCACAATAGTACCTTTGTTAGATTTTTCTAAGAGTTATATAATATATATTTAATATTTTATTCTAAAATTCAGTCCTATCTGTAGGCCTTTAGGAGTATAGGCATACCTGAGAGATATTGTGGGTTCAGTTCCCAGCCACCACTGCAATAAAGCGAATATTGCAGTGAAGCAAGTTACATGAATTTTTTGATTCCTCGGTGCATATAAAAGTTATGTTTACACTATACGGTGGTTTATTAAGTGTGCAATAGTATTATATCTAAAAAAACAATGTACCTGCCTTAATTAAAAAATAACGCTGTTGGAAAAATGGTACCATTAGACTTGCTCAAGGTAGGGTGGCCATGAACCTCCTTCAATTTGTAAAAAACTCAACATCTTCAAAGCACAATAAAACTAGGTATGTTATATTAGCATCCGATTGAGTCCATTTATTAAGGAGGACTTGGCTTGTATCCAAACTTCAAGGTTTAGTTTACTCTCAATTAAAATTTTATGAACAATCTTAAGAATAAAAGAAACACTAATGATCATCTGTTCAGATTAATTTCTGCAATAGCAATGTGGCCAAAAGAACTTCAGTCTGATCTTCTGGAGTTTTGCACAAGCTTTTTTGAGGATCTGATGAAAACATGTAATGAGTGAGGGCTTGAGAGTTTGTAAAACTTCAGTTATTAATGCAATAGCCTTTTAAAATTTTAGTATAAAAGTAAATTACTTCCTTTAAAATACCTGATTATGAACAATATGAACATAAACATCTTTAATGTTCTGAATTATCTAAATGTCTACATATTTACTGCTTAGAGATAGTTCCTCAAATATTTAGAGTTTTTATTTTTATTTTTATTTATTTTATTTATTTTATTTTTTTTGCGGTATGCGGGCCTCTCACTGTTGTGGCCTTTCCCGTTGCGGAGCACAGGCTCCAGACGCGCAGGCTCAGCGGCCATGGCTCACGGGCCCAGCCGCTACGCGGCATGTGGGATCTTCCCGGACCAGGGCACGAACCCACGTCCCCTGCATCGGCAGGCGGACTCTCAACCACTGCGCCACCAGGGAAGCCCTAGAGTTTTTAAAATGATACCATTTTGTTACTATACTTTGGTTAATGTATCGTGTGTCTGTGAAAAAGGTAGGACACTAAAGACAAAATTCTTTTAAGTGTCAAATAATAAATTTGGTATATGTAGACTGAAATGGAAACTGAATGTAATTTTTGGAGTCCAGTGGGAAATTTTTTAATCATCTGTAGCTCCTAGAAATTTTTTTTTTGGCTTTCTGCGCTTTTTAGCCCTCACAGATCAAGTTTAGCTGTTTACCGGTGTCAAGAGTAGAATGCATGCTAAAGCTGCCATCGCTGGACTTGGTGTTTTCTTCAAACCGAGGAGAACTGGAGACTTTAGGGGCTACGTATCCTGCAGAGACTTTATCCCCTGGAGGTAATGCTCCTCAGAGTGGAACAAAGACCTCTGCAAGCAAAACTGGAATACCAGGTGTGGAAACATTCTTTTATTCAATTGGCATAAAGCCAAGTATTATTTTAACAATAATATATATTGCCAAATAAATAAATTTGGAAAAGGAGAATATTTGAGAATTAGAGTACCTGTAGAAAAAAATCTATAGTAGATCAAAGTTTTGAGTGTATTTTATTACAAAGGAATGGCAGTGGGATAGCATTTTGTTGGTGGTTTCACATACACATTACATGCACTATGAGGTATGAATGATAATGTGTTCAAGTACTTCTGAGTGTTTGATTTTATGCTATATTTTTACATTACAAGTAATCAGTGTTGCAAATGGTAAATAAGAGATGTAGTATTATCTTGCAAGGATTTCTTATCACACTGAATTAAAAGTATATCACACTGTGTGTGTATGTGTGTATAAAAACACTTTAATGGTAAATTTTGTTACCTACCTCAAATGTTTGTTTCATGAAAGGTTTAGTTTTTAAAGCAGAACTGATTATTTCCTGATGAGATAGTCACACTTCACTGTATTAAAACTGTGTCATTTCTGCCCTAAAAATCATTTAGATATCACAAATGCAAAAAAATAAAGATTTTCTTGGACATTTTTTAAAAGAGGGACTAGAATGAATGAAAATTGATGAGAGAACTAATGTTCAGTGGTTTTAAGCAGTTGGCGGGGGGGGGGGGGGGGGGGGTTTTGGCCCCCGGGGGTATTTCCTTGCTTTGCTGTGTAAATCTCTGAAAATGTTCAGAACAAAAAGTTGGTATTTTAGAAATAAGATTTTTGCTAATGCCATCGCCCACTGTCGTATTACACTTAGCTCCTAAATATTGCTGCTGGAATTGTATTGTAGTCAACAACATGTTGGAGTGGTAGTGCTGGTTTTTGAAAACATATTTTTTTATTATAAAATTAACTCATTGTTCATTATAGAACATAAAACAGAAAAGTATCAAAAATGAAAATAATATCCCTTTATCAGTTCCTACCTACTCTCTAGCATTTTTGTGAAGATATGATCTTCTTCCCAGGAAAAACTGAAATATGGTCTCTTCTGCTATGTAACTTTCAGAAATTTTAAATATAGGTTTTCCCAAATTATTAAGTATTTATCTCTAAAATAACTTTAATGACTGTATGATATAACATCATTTCGATCATATATTTGAAACTCCCTGGGCTTTTTGTTTTTTATTTTGTGAATAATATGGAGATGAGTATCTGTATATAAATATTTTTAAACATCCATAGGATTAATTCTTAAAAGTGGAATTCCTAAGTCAGAGAGTGCAAACATTTTAAGGTGTTTGATATATTTTACTCTCTAGTAAGACTATAAAGATTTCTGCATCTTCACTACAACGTGTCGAACGCCAAGTTCACTGTACTCTTCTCAACTCTTTGCTTTAAATTTATTTTCAATCGTTAATATGATTGACTAAAACGGGATTTTATTATTTTAATCTATATGGTTACTTTATTGGCTGTTTGACAGAGGGGGATAAATATGCCCATGCCCATTTCTCTGTTGGGATATTCACTTTTTTCTTAATGACAAAATATCACAAATTATTAACACAAATTATTACAGCAGTATATATGTACTATGCTAGAAATATATAATGAGAGGAAAATAAAATGAGCAGCTATTTTTATGTCCACATTTATTTTAGAAAATTAAAGAATGAAACAGCACCCCTTATTCTATCATCATAAAACATGCAAGAAGGAAGGATGATGAGAATAAATGTATAAGAAATGTAGGTTACGACAGTATCCATTCTTTTAAAGGATCTTTATTGAACTTTGCTGAGTTCTGGGTCAGTACTAGGGGTCGGATATACTGTAGTTAACTTAGCTACCAGACATAGTGCCTGCTAATATGGAACTTAAATTGAATTTGGAGAAACAGATAATAAGCAAACAAACATGTTTTAAGTGGAAACATGAAGTAGGTTAAGTATGAGTTAGCCAAGCAGAGTTGGGGGAATAAACACTCCAGGTACAGAATACAAGAATTCATGAAGTAGGAAAGATTTTAACAACTTTGAAAAATAAAAAGAATAAAACTAGTATAAGTGGAGCATGGTGAACAAAGGGTATACTGGCATGAGCACGATTTATATAGACAGGAAAGAGCCATATCATTCAGGGAAGCCACCGGGAGGTTAAGCAGGGAGGTGGACGTGACTGTCATTCACACTTCCAGAACACTAGTCCAGCTGCAGTGTGGCAGTTGCTTGGAGGAGGACAAGAGTGGAAGGAAGCAGGGAGAGAAGTTGGCCATTTCAGCAGCCCAGAATTGATCATTGTTTAGGCTAGAATAGCAATAGTAAGATGGAGGAAAATGGACATACCTGATATATGTTGTTAGACATAGAAATGATATGGTGATAAATTGCAGGATAGGAAGTTAGAAGTGGGAAGGATGACAGATAACTCCCAGGTTTCTGGCTGAGCTATTTGCATGGAAGTGTTACTTACGGAGATGGGAAATACTGGAAGAAAAGCAGATTAGGGGAAAAGATCAGTTCAGTTTTGGACATGGTAAGCTTTGTCTTACCGTGTCGGTGATCACATGTCTGTGATCCATTCTAGTGGGATGTCAAGTAACCAGCTGCAACATATGAATCCAAAAGAAGTCTGGTCTGGAGACACGTACTTTAGAATCACTGGCAAATCATATAAAGCTCCATTCAGACAGTCTCATATTTTTTTATGTTTAAAGCATATTTGGAATTAGTCTGTCCACCCATAGTAGATGTTGCCAGTGAGGGCACATAGCTGCCTAAGAGAAGGAGATCTTTAACTTTCTCTATTTGTGTACCTTACTCTGTTTCCACTGCTTCTGGGAAATGTGGACTCCAGCTATATGGTTTGGGTTTTTTACAGTTCATTCTTCTCCTCCATTGCTTAAAACCCAGCTGTTTTGTATCTCTTCCACAGCCTGCTTCCTGTAGAACAAAGGAGAAAAGAAACAGGAAACCATGGAGTTGGCCAGTCATATGTATAAATAATTATTTCAAAGATGAACAGAATATTCAGCCTTAGTTTACAAAGTAAATTAACTGGCAAATACATCTAAGTCCTCATTTTAATTTCAAGGATTTAATAACTCTATTGATTGGTTAATGTTTGACTATTTTCACTTTATTTTCAAGTCATGTTTGTTTCTTGAGACTATATTAGTGACAGTTTTTAAAATTTTCTGTGGCTTATAAATATTTTGGTGTTCTTCTGTTCCCTGTAGGTTTGTCAGGATTAGGCAGCCCTCTTGGCAGAAGTCGACATAGTAGTAGTCAATCAGATCTGACCAGTTCCAGCAGCAGTTCATCTGGGTTGAGCTTCACTGCGTGCATGTCTGACTTTTCCCTTTATGTATTTCATCCGTATGGAGCAGGGAAACAAAAAACTGCTGTTTCTGGCCTTACACCTGGATCAGGAGGATTAGGTATACTTAGCATGTCTGCATCTTTTCCAAATTTATTGCATCTTTTCAAGCTTTGATCTTTTTTTTTTTTTTTTTTTTTTTTTTTTTTGTGGTATGCGGGCCTTCCTCTGCTGTGGCCTCTCCCGTTGCAGAGGACAGGCTCCGGACGCGCAGGCCCAGCGGCCATGGCTCACGGGCCCAGCCGCTCCGCGGCACGTGGGATCCTCCCAGACCGGGGCGTGAACCCCGCCCCCCTGCATCGGCAGGCGGACACGCAACCGCTGCGCCACCAGGGAAGCCCCCAAGCTTTGATCTTTTTAGAAATGTTATCTTTAATAATGGATATAAAATGAGATCAGAAACTTTATTTTTCTTCTTGATAATATCTATCCTGTCTCTACATAATAAGTAGAAATATGAAATAAGTAATGTAGGTAAATCAGTTATATAAGAATTTTAAAACTCCAAATATTTTATAAGTGATATACACTGCAGTCGCTTCAGATATGAGGTTACTTATGTTACTTAAATTTTAAATGTTTCATCAAATCACTATTTGTATAAAAAATTGTATTTTATAAATAGTAAATTTTTAAAGGGTGTGCATCACATTTGTTAATTTAAAATGAGACTATTATTACTAGTTATTTAGTGAACTTAAATTCCACTGGCATTTTAAAATGCAGATTTACACTAAAAATGCATAGGATGTTGATATTAGTGAATGTCTCTTGACTTATTTAGACAAAAAATAAAGACACACACTCCATGTCCATCCTAATTTTTGCTGGAGAGACGCTGTAAAAATCATCAATTATGTTTATGGGCTTGAACCTATAAAATTATTGTTAGGAATGCCTAATGCTCATTAGGTCATTCTGTTTAAATTTTTACTCACTTAAGTGATGTTATTTGATAGCATATTCTAGCCTGTTGGATAATTTCGTGTAACTAGATAATTGTGTGTGTGTGTGTGTGTGTGTATACATATATATATGTGTGTGTTCATACGCATGTGTTTTTGTTTTTTTGTCTTTTAAAGGGAATGTGGATGAAGAAGCCACTTCAGTCACTGGTCGAAAAGACTCACTCAGCATAAATCTCGAGTTTGTAAAAGTGAGTTTGTCTCGGATAAGGCGTTCAGGAGGTGCCTCATTTTTTGAAAGTCAGTCTGTAAGCAAGTCTGCAAGCAAAATGGACACTACACTAATAAATATATCTGGTATTCAATTTTATAGTTTTTTAATTAAAATATTGTTTTTCCAGAATTAAATAAGGGCCTCCTTTTCGTGTTTAATTATTAAATACATTTAGTAATATTAAGCATTTAATGATAAATTGATTTAAAGGAGAAGAATAACTGTCCAGCCAAGTACTATCTCAGTCCAGGTAATCAATGTTAGAAATATGATTGCTAGATAAATATGTGGAAATATCACCCAAGGGCCAAAATATGCCTAACTGAATCACTGAAAACTGCTTCTTCGCTTGTCTACCATGAATTGGTAAAATTTCTGACTTTTTGTTTGTTTGATTTTTTAATTATAAATTCTTAAAACACTAAGGAGAGATGAGTGTTGAAAATTTTTTACTTGGTGGCATTAGATCTTGAGTTGTGTGCATGTGTTGCCAGCTTTATAATTAGTTACATAACTATGGACAAATCACTTGCTCATTTTCTTTACGTTGTGATTTGAGTATTTAAAATTAAATGCATGTAGAACATTTTGAAGAATTCAGAGTACTATGCAAGTGAAAATTTTTTAAATTATTAACCGAAAAGATATAGTAAGTATACTTAACTCACGCAACACAATATATGTTTGGTCACTCAGCAAACATATATTGAGCCTTTATTTTACAGTGAACTTGTGCCAGGCACTCTGCTAGATGCTTGAAGGTGCAGGCATGAATAAGGGAAGGTCTTAGGAGTAGACAAATGACAGTGCAGTGTGATAAATCCTATAATGGAGGTTTACTTAAAGAGGAGGAAACATATTCTGCTTTATATGAGTGATCAGAGAAAGCTTCACAAAGGAGATGATGTTGGGCCAGATCTTCAGAATTATGTAGGAATATCCTTGGCTATAGCGACATGGTATTTAATGGTACAGAAGTGTCAAAAAGTATGCTTTTGGATCATACTTTGATTCACTGAAGCTGAAGCATAGGTATAACTGAACATTTAGTTAGTTGTACACAGCAGGTGAGGCCACAGGGAGAGAGGAGTTGGCTACAGGTAAAGCTGGTAAAATAGCCCAGGACATGATTGGGGTGGTGGGGGACTTATATGCCAGGCTAAAGAATAGGGTTCTGATCCTTTGGGCGGGGAGAAGCCATTAGCATTTTTAAGAAATGGTATGACAACATTGTCCCGAAAGATGACAATACTGTATTGTATGTTTAAAAATCTGTAGTGGGTAGATTTCATGTTAAGTGTTCTTACCACAAAAAAAACAACCAAAATTATATATGGATTATAAAATAACCTGTTTACATTTTTAAAAAAAGGAATGATGCTTCAGATTGATGTTTTAGGAAGGAAGTTGATGGTAGAATGAAAAGAGGTGGTAGAGCGGAAAGATGCTTGAGGAAGCTGTTGAAACAGACTAAGCAATAGGGGATGAGGGCCTGAGTTGTTATAGTAAAAAAGAGTAGAGGGAATGGTTTCAAGAGAAATATGAGAATTCACAAGCTTAAGGACAAGTAGTATGAGGAGCAGTAGAAGAGACAAGGATGCCTCAAACTTTTAGTTTAGGTGACTGAAGGGACAGTGAGGTCATTAACTTAGATAGAAAATAAGGAAGGAAATGCCTGTGCGACCTTGAGGTGAAAGGGTCTGGTAGGCAATTGGCTAATGGGCTGTGTGGATATGGGCTCAGACTGAAACAGACACTTCAGGTTTGGGAGATGTTGACATGGAAATGCAACAGAAGCTATGGTGGAGGAACAGAAGGCACATGAAGCAAAAGCAGCAGCGTGCTCAGAGCAGAACCCCGGGAGAAGCCATGAGAGTGCTTTCAGATTGACAAGTCGCTGCTTTCTGTCTAAAAGGAAAATAGTAGTTTTTGCCATACAGTTATTTGGTTTGCAGCTACTTTTGAAGAAGTTTGTATTCTAGCTCATCCTGACGATTCATTTCCCATATGTGAGAAGAGCTCTATGTTAAAGCTGGAAGCTGTTTGTAAGACCGATCTTCAGATCCTCTCTGAGAATTTCCCATCATCACTTGATAATAGAATTCCAGTTTGCCCTCACCTCAAAAATGGAACTAACAGTGCAGAATGTGCTATTTTTATCATTTGTGGAAGGAACACATTATCACTTACTAATCATACTATGTAACTTATTTTGGTATTTCATGATTGTAACAATTATAATTCAGTTGTGTAATATCATGTCCTATTATACCTACCATGTGAAAATATTAAAGGTTTTGGAAATGTGTTCTAACAAACTTTATTTATGTATCAGCTGTTTGTGATATAGGGTCTGCTTCCTTTAAATATGATATGCGCCGCCTCAGTGAAATTCTGGCATTTCCAAGAGCTTGGTATAGGAGGAGTATTGCAAGACGCCTATTCCTCGGAGACCAAACTATAAATTTGCCAAGTAAGCTTGTTTATGTAATTATAAATTATACTTAGGCTGCTTTTCATTTTGATTACAATAGTAACAAGATCCATGATTGATAACACATCTTTGTCTTAGTTGGTAAGTTGTACCCTGCAGTTGTCTCACTCATTCAGCAAATGTCAGTGGAGCCCCTTTAATGTGCAAATAACCACTGGGAATGCACTAGCACTGGAGGTCACGAAATACTTGCTCTCTCAGGGGTTAAGTTCAGCTGATTTTTATTCTGTGATGATAACCCTGTAATCTTTGTAAAATCTGGAAACGCAGAAATACATTTCACCAAGTTAATCATGGTGAAACATGGAAAATAGAATATATTGGGGACATGCTATCATATTGCATTTTTTCTCTTGGACTCAGATATTGTTGTAGTATTACACTACGTAAGTGAAAGACAGAGTTAGCATGATACAGTAGAAAATATCAGAAATCTGGGTCTGGGTCTGTTCCCTCATCTGTAATATGGGACAGAGTACCTGTCCGACCCATCTCATGGAGTTTCTGTGAGAATTTTAAAAAATAACATGCTGGAATGTACTTTGCAAACTGTACATCATACAGTTGTCAGAGAACTGGAAGGAATATAAAATGTGATTAGAAATGGTGGAGTGGTGAAATTTCTTATTTTATAACATGGTGATATTTATTACCCTGTTAATTTTGTTTTTGCTGTCTACTTTTCCGTTAGCATCTGGCCCAGGGACACCTGATTCCATTGAAGGTGTAAGCCAACACCTTTCCCCCGAATCTTCAAGAAAAGCTTACTGCAGGACCTGGGAGCAGCCTAGTCAGTCAGCCTCTTTCACCCACATGCCTCAGTCACCTAATGTGTTCAATGAGCACATGACAAACAGCACCATGTCACCAGGGACAGCAGCACAGAGCCTAAAATCCCCAGCTTCCATAAGGTCAAGGAGTGTGTCTGATTCTTCAGTTCCCCAAAGAGGTAACACTGCTCTCCTTGTTATCAGTAGCCCTCCAGTGACCCCAAGATAAAAATCTTAATTAGTTACTCCCAGACTTCTGCCCCAACTGCAGGAAGTTATTCTCTTGCAGGTTTTTATGGAGATGTGGGGTTGGGGGAGGAACCCCAAACCAAACAACAGACAAAGCACTTCACAGTATTTGCTAGCAGAAGAGACAGCTGGACGGCTAGTCGCTTTGAAAAGGGATAGGGAGAGAGGAATGAGCATATTGTTAGCATGCACCACAGGAAGTAAAACAAACCTACAGTGTTGTAAACTCCATACTGAAAAAGTCAATCTTTGCATTCATTCAGTCATTCTTTTATTCAGCCACTATTTTTTTTTTAACTCTCTTATGTGCTCAAGGCTCTACTTGTGTGTAAGTATATAAAATGAATGATGTCGTTCATGTTACAAGGTAAGATTAGAGTATAATGAGCCAACGCAGGACTCAGGATATATACTGAGTCCATTAAGAACACAGAAGACAGGCACCCCAGCCAGCCTCTGCATTTCAGAATGGTACCTGCCTTCCAAGTTCTCTTCTTGGCAGCAGCAACTTATGATTTTCTCCTTTGGTAAGAAAATCCTAGGGTGATAAATGATCTGTGCTGCTATATCCCATGCACACCAGAATCTCCTCATGTAAGACAGAGGTCGTACAGAAAGAACTATGAGCTTTCAAGAAGTAAGGCTGGCAACCCTTACTGACCGTTCAGTAAATGCTAACTATTAATATTTTGGAGGCAATATGACAGCTAGTAAATGTTAGGTTTTAACACAAGAATATCATAATTTTACTTTCTGGATTATAGTGATGAGTAGTTTTTGCTTTGTAATCGGCTGAGCATCTATGTGAATGTACATTTGATTTTCTATTTTTAGATTCACTTTCGAAAACATCAACTCCTTTTAACAAATCAAACAAAGCAGCAAGCCAACAAGGGACCCCATGGGAAACACTTGTCGTGTTTGCTATCAACCTGAAGCAATTAAACGTTCAAATGAATATGAGTAATGTAATGGGAAATACAACGTAAGCTATTCAGATACAAAGAAAATATATTTAATCATTAGTTGTAATTTTTCTAATTGTAGTAAAGCAATTCAAAACCTTTTAATGCTGAAATGTTTGAGATAGTGAAGACAGTAGATAAAAGATTATATACCTTGCTTTATCCTGATAATGGTTTAATCCTAAAGATATTGTAACATAAAAACCGCATGAAATATGTGTTCTAAAAAGATAGAAAATAAGGAAAATAGCATAATTTTCTAGTTAAGAAGAAAGCGTCATCATTAATGTTAGTATTCAAATGTTTACCATAGTTTTTATAAGAAATGTATTGTTTCATTGTCCAACTTTTTTGAAATCATCTAACTCCTGTTTTAATTCATTGACATGGGAAGCCATATGTCCAATTAATAACACTTTTTCTTTTTTTATAGCTGGACAACTAGTGGTTTGAAGAGCCAGGGCCGTCTGTCAGTAGGAAGTAATCGAGATCGAGAGATAAGCATGTCTGTTGGTCTAGGAAGATCACAGTTAGATTCTAAAGGAGGAGTAGTTGGAGGGACTATAGATGTCAATGCTTTGGAGATGGTTGGTATGTTGAAATTTTACAACTGAACAAATACGTTGAAGAAAAGTATTTGAAAATTGATTTTGATGAGTTTTTCCCATGAGGCATTTCTGTGAAAAGTAATTATTGTTTCTATTTTAGCTCATATTTCTGAACATCCAAATCAGCAACCCAGTCACAAAATTCAGATTACTATGGGTTCTACTGAAGCTCGTGTTGATTACATGGGCTCAAGTATTCTCATGGGTATCTTCAGTAATGCTGATCTCAAGCTTCAGGATGAATGGAAAGTAAATCTGTATAATACACTGGATTCAAGCATGACCGATAAAAGGTATTTAGTAAAATACTACTTTTTCAGTACTTTACGTGACTACTCAACATATTTTCTATCATCCAGTGAGAAAACACAAACCATTTTTCCTGCACAGTGATTTTATATCATAATTAATATGAATGAAAAACTGGTGGGGAAGAGACTTTTTCTTGTGCTTTTAAACTGTCTTCTGTAATATATATGATAAAAGATTCTGTTTTATGCTCTAGTGAAATTTTTGTCCATGGAGATCTGAAGTGGGATATTTTCCAAGTAATGATATCAAGATCAACTACACCAGACCTGATAAAAATAGGAATGAAGCTGCAGGAATTTTTCACTCAACAGTTTGACACCAGCAAACGCGCTCTGTCTACCTGGGGACCAGTTCCTTATCTTCCACCTAAGACAATGACTAATAACCTAGAGAAAAGTTCACAAGAACAATGTAAGAGTTAGAAGACTAAGGCTTTATATATGCTTTATCTTTCACTAAATATGTGTTAATTTAAAATAATATCTATATACCATACTTAAAAAGTGGTCCATATGCTTTTTATCCTGCTCACTCAGCAAAGTACCCAATTTCCTACCCGCCAGTGGAATTAGAGGCCATCATTTGGGAAGTCATTCATTCATTATCTCCTCCCCCTGCCACAGCTCATCTACAATCATGCCATTATTACAGATTACATCACTACATTACAAATTAATTCTTACTTTATTACGTAATTACAAGTTACAACTAATGATTAGATATATTTTTTTATTTCTGAATAGCTTACATTGTATTTCCCATTACATTACTCATGTTCATTTGACTGTTTAATACACACAACTATACTCCATGCTCTTGAATACTAAATATGACAACACCACGTTCTGGTTTAGAGCATGGACTATGGAATCAGAATGTCTGAGTTTGGATTTATTACCTGTGTCATATTAGGCAGATTTTCATTCAGTAATTCAAATTTTTATTATGTATCAACCGTGTTCTTAAGCACTGTTTTAGGCATAGGAGATCTACTAGTAGAAAAAATTCCTACCCTCATGGAGCTTACATTTTAATGGGAGAGACAGACCATAACAAATTTGCTAAGTAAGTAAGTTTGTAAGATAATTTTAGGTAGAGAGAAATGCTGAGAAAAAGAACAAAGCAGGGGAAGGATCATAAAGTCTGTGATACATACTGTGAGGATAGCTGTCTGACAAAGAGTGGTCAGGGAAACCTTTTCTGAAGTGAGAGCTAGGCTAAGATCTGGGGAAGAGAGTTCTGGCCAAAGTGGGCTACTGAAAGGTGCAAAGCTCCTACAGTCGGGAGGAAACTTGCTTGTTTGAGGATCACTGAGGTGGCCCACTGTGGTGGAACAGAGTGAGCAAGCAAGAAAATACTGGACATGAAGTTAGAGGCCAAAGATACGATTTCTAGTATGACGGGTAGCTACTGGAGAGCTCTGAACAGATCTGATAGTGTCTGATTCACTTTTTAAAAAATAATCCTTTTTGAAGCATCACTCTGGCTGCTGTGTGGGGAACAGACCAAGGTAGTTAAGAAGGAAAGTAAGGAAATCACTGCAAATAATTACCATTACCATTGCTACAGACTTACATTACCATTGTAAGGATTTTCTGAGAGTCCAGGCAATAGACAATGGTGGCCTTAACTAGAGTGATAGTGGTAAAAGTGAAAAGTAGTCAGAAGCAGGATAATTTTTAATGATTTATTATCACATAAGCAGTACATGTGCATTGGGAAAACAAATGAGAAAACATATACAAGCAAAAAAAAAAAAATCACATTCCGCCCAGAAATCATCACTGTGAACACTTTAGAGTGTATACTTTCAGATACTTTCCTATGCGTGTGTGTGTGTATGTATATATGTGTGTGTGTATGTATACATATATACATACATACACACACACACACACACACGTACTTTTTACCAAAACATTATTCACATTGTTTTGTAGCCTTTTCCAGTCAACAGTCTCCAACTTTCCATTGTGCTAATTATCTCCTCTAGCCACCTCAGCACAGTCCACAACTGATCTAAAATTATATTTACAACTGGTTTGTCCAAACCAGTATATCCAATTCAAGATCACAGATTAAAAATGGTTATGTTCCTTTACTATTTTTAAATTCAGTATAGTCCTTTTTTTAGTGACCTGACTTGCTGAAGAGACTTGGCCAATTGTCCTGCAGAATATCCTACTTTCTGGGTCTTTTTCAGTTGCTTCCTTATGGTTTCATTTATCTTGTTCCCCTAGTCCCTGCATTTCCTTTAAACTAGAATTGGTATCAGACATATATACAAATAGAGGGGTGTTCCCAAAAATGCATGGCCTGGATTCTTCCAAAAAGTCTTTGTCATGGGAAACAGACAAACGGGCTTAAGGAATTGTCTTAAAGGAAGCTAAAGAGATACGCCAGCTAATGCATGATCCTTGCATGATCATGATGTGTGATCCTTGGTTAGATCCAGAATGAGAATTGTGGAAAACAGCCAAAAGGACAGTATTGGAATAAGTGGGAAATATAAATATGAATTGTACGGATGACCCTTGAAAAACATGGGTTTGACCTGTGCAGGCCCACACACAGATTTTTTTCACTAGTAATGAGTACTGTGGTACTACACCATCTATGGTTTGTTGAATCCTGAGGAAGTGTGGATGTGGAGGGCCAACCATAAGTTATACGTGGATTTTTGACTGTGCGGAGGCTCAGTGCCCCTAACCCCCATGTTGTTCAGTGGCCAACTGTATATCTGATTAGTTCTTCTTGAACTTTAATGTGCCTCTGAAACACCTGGAGAGCTTTTTAAAATGCAGATTCTGATGCAGTAGATTTGGGGTGGACGTAAGAGTGAATTTCTAACAAGCTCCCAGGCGATGTTGATGCCGCTGGTCCTCAGACCTCACTTTTGAGCAGCAAAGGGTATAAAAGATTTTTTTTCCAGTACTTAAAATCAGGGATCTGCCTTGGATTTCTAGGCCTTCTAATCACTAGTTCACTTAACCCCTCTTCTATTTCACTTGAAGAGTCTAGATGAAACACCTAGTTTACAAAGGTACTGTGAGAATTACATAAAATTTCATGCAGGCACTTTGTAAATCATTAATCATTACAGAAGCATTAGTTGTAATTATTATTAGCAAGGTGCTCCTTTCCTGAGTTCTAGCCATCCTTACACAGCATCTTTTCCCAGACCGTATCCCTATTAGCTTCTGCTTAATGTTAACCAGGGACTGAATTGTTTTCATCTGTTATCTGAGTCACTTCAGCCGTAGAAAGTAGCCACCTGCTGTCTTCCTACCCAGCATTCAGGATGCTCATGAGGTATTTCAGGCTCGGTGGTTTTTTGTTCTCTTGCAGTGCTCGATGCAGCTCACCATCGACATTGGCCCGGAGTACTGAAGGTGGTATCAGGATGCCACATATCCTTATTTCAGATGCCGTTACCGGAAGATGGAATGCAGTTTGGAGGATCAATGAGCTTACATGGAAATCATATGACACTAGCTTGCTTTCATGGCCCAAATTTCCGTTCAAAATCATGGGCCCTTTTTCACTTAGAGGAACCAAATATTGCTTTTTGGACCGAAGCTCAAAAAATCTGGGAAGATGGTAAACCGACACATTTTCAGCTTTCACTTTTCCCCATCTTCTTATATGATTATATATGACAAAGTCATTTTCTTTTCTCATATCTTTTATCTGTTTTTCTTATGGTATTTCTGAAATCCATCTCTATTTATTATCATGTATCTGACAATGTCAAGGAGTTCACTGCCAATGAGTCAGTATCTATAAAGTCTGGGACATGTTAAAGGACTTACTTCTGAACTTACCATCTCACTCTGTTTCTTACTTAGGCAATTAAAGTTTTTGTTGCTGTGGTTGGCCATAGTCATAATAATAGTTATTGTAAAAAATTCTTATAAAAACATGAAGAGAAGATGACACACAGTGGTAGTGTAAGGAAATTACTTGCCAGTCAAGACTATTTTACAAAACTTTTATGGGCAGGCTGTGCTTTTACCTCTATTTACAGTTTCTTTTAGCTTTAATTTTCTACTCAGTGGTTTCTTAATGATGAAGGAAAAAATGGTTGATGTTTTTCATCTTCTTGGGGATAGATCCAGTTACAACTAAAAGAAAAAGTATTTGTGAATTTTTTTCTCTCTTATGTACTTAGTTTTACACCCTTCTCTATCTATGTATGACTTACCTAGCTAAATCTATTGCTCTAGGGCCACAACTTTTCTTCCATCTAAATATACTTTGTTACATTGAGAAACTATTTTTTCCCCTTTAGGCGCTAGTGAGCATTCTACATATATTGTACAAACACTGGATTTTCATCTGGGCCATAATACCATGGTTACCAAACCATGCGGTGCTTTGGAAAGTCCTATGGCAACAATAACCAAGATAACAAGGCGTCGCCATGAAAATCCACCCCATGGAGTAGCAAGTGTGAAAGAATGGTTCAATTACGTTACAGCCACAAGAAATGAAGGTTAAAAGTTTGATTCTTTGGAGAGATTTATTTTGTTTTGTTTTTTCTATTTTGGCTCTGGTGACTGTGTTTAGAATTTAAGTGTAGGGAGAATTTCCATTTCTTTAAACAATTTTTGTTTTATTCCAGCTGCCTTAAGTAGCAATATTAGTACATGATTCACCACCCTAGTAGTGCAACATCTCATGGACTAAAATTATTTTAGATGTAACTGAAAACATTAAAAATAAAATTGGTTTAAATAAATGAAATTAAGTTTATTATAATTGGAAACTTTTTTTTTTTTTTTTTTTTTTTTTTGGCGCTGTACGCGGGCCTCTCACTGTTGTGGCTTCTCCCTTTGCGGAGCACAGGCTCTGGACGCGCAGGCTCAGCGGCCATGGCTCACGGGCCCAGCCGCTCCGCGGCATGCGGGATCTTCCCGGACCCGGGCACGAACCCGTGTCCCCTGCATCGGCAGGCGGACTCCCAACCACTGCGCCACCAGGGAAGCCCTGGAAACATGTTTATAGTAATGTTCACATTGGAGGTTTGGGAAAGTTTTTATACAACTAAGTAACAGAATACCAAAAATTAAGGTTCAGGATGGCTGGAATAAAATGAAACTAAATATTAGTATTCCTATGAAGTCATAAGTTTAAAGAGAGTGCTTTTGACGAAGTTTTTAAATTCATTTTAATTTATTCATTTTTTTAATCCTCTCAGAATGGAAAAGAAGATGGCTTGGGCCTCATGGAAAATAGTTGTTATGCACAGGCAACCCTAGGGATCAGAGACTGTTAAAAATGTTCTCAGAACAAAGGAAGATAAGGAAGTAAATTAGATTCACCGGTCTTGTAGTAATTCAGTCATGAAAATTCTTATTCTGCAGTTGTTTTTGTGTTAGAGTTTAGAGTACTGCTTTTACCAATCATTTTCCTCTGTATTAAAAAGCTGACTAGACTGGGACATGTTCAGACTTGAATGTTTTACTTAAAAAAGACCTCCTGGGACTTCCCTGGCGGTCCAGTGGTTAAGACTTCGCCTTCATTAAATTCAGATACGATTTCAATTGAGAATAATATTCAAAATTCAAGAAACAAAAAAACACAATTTACTGGATTTATCCAAAATCATGTTATGAAGCTTCAATACTGAGAATAGTGAGATATATATTTTTATATATGTGTCCATATTTATATCTATAGAGGCATATAACTAGTCTCAAAATCAAAGCTTAAATATGGCTCTCTTTTTTAAAATGTATTCATTTTCCAGCCTTTTGAAATGATAAAAGTTCTGTGTATCAGTGTCATGAAAGCTATATGCTTATCAATGCCTATTGGTTTGATTCTTATTGTCTTTATCATTATGCTTGTAGAGCTAAACCTGCTTCGTAATGTTGATGCTAATAACACTGAGAATAGCACCACAGTGAAGAATTCTAGTTTGCTGAGTGGATTCAGAGGATGTTCTAGCTACAATCATGAAACAGAGACTATCTTTGCATTACCAAGGATGCAGCTTGACTTTAAATCTATTCATGTTCAAGAACCACAAGAACCTTCATTACAGAGTATGTGGAAAAACAATCTTTAGTTTCTAAAGATAACTAAGAAAATTCTAAAGGATCTTCAAACTTCTTTTTTTTCCTGAAGGTTATTTTTGTAATATAATATAATGAAATTGATCTTCTGGTTCAAATTGATTGATATTCTTACCAGCTGTATGACCTCTGGCAAATAATTTACTCCATTTGTGCCTCTTTCTCCTCAAATGGTGCTAATAGGACTTCATCGGGTTATTATGAGTAAATGGCATATACTTGGAAAGTGCTTAGTAAACTATCATCATCATTCTGTAAGTCATATACAGAAATTGCATTTAAGTGGAGGCATTTACACGGACCCATGTAAATTCCTTGTTAATGGGAAGAGGAAGGGACTTATTTCAATAATCTTTTACTGTAAAAGAACTTTGCCATTGCAGACGCCAGCCTGAAGCCAAAGGTAGAATGCAGTGTGGTGACAGAGTTCACTGACCACATTTGTGTGACGATGGATGCTGAGCTCATCATGTTTCTTCATGATTTAGTGTCAGCTTATCTTAAAGAAAAAGAAAAAGGTGGGTAACGTATTGTGTTTTTTTTTTTTTTTTCCTTTCAAGCTTCAGGAAGGGCAGCTCTCACTACGATTTATACGGATTTTTATGGTCTAGTGATAAAATGGGTAGAATATGTCTCCTTCCTCTGTGAGTTACAAATATCAATAAATATGTATTAGTAAGACTATGTGATAGACTTTCTGAGTATCTGCCAGGTACATTTCATTTTTTTCTAACCATATCTCAAACTGAATGGTGTTTTATACTTTACAAAATGTTTCCATATATGTTCTGTATATTATCGGGTCTAGTAAGATAGTCTCACAAAGTTGGAAAAGAAAACCTCTGAGGAAATATTGCTAGTCAAAGTGAAATGACTAGAGAAACAACTACATAATAAAGTTAGCAAGAGTTACATACATAATTGGGAAAACTGAATTAAATAAGACGTATCTGTCTCGAATGCACAGAACATCATCTTTTTTATAAATATTTAGACCTCAGTAGTGGTGTCTTGTTTTCATGAGCTAGCTAACATTGGTTTTACTCACTGGAAACTTAAATGTTGGCCCACTAAGAAACATATGGTGACCCTAATATCCATATGGAATTGGCTAAATATATTATGGTGTGTCCATACAATGAAATGGAATACTCTGTAGCTGTTTAAAAGAATGAGGTAGTTTAAAATGTCACGATATGGAATGCTCTCCAAATATATGGTCTTTATTCACTCAATAAATATTTATTGTGCAACTATATGAATATACAATGGTAAAAACAACAGATGTGCTTTTAAAAAAAACTGCTTCGAATAGATGAAATTTGTTCGTCACACTATAATAACTGCTTCATTTTTTCCAAGAAGAAAGAAATATAAAATTTATCTTGTAGATATTTCAAAATAGCTTCATGATGAATGAGTGAAGAAAACAAAGACAGATTATCAAAAGACCATGTGGAAAGAGTGTAAATATAGCATACATAAATTGTATCGCTCTTCCATTACTGTTTAATCTAGATGTGCCAAAAATTCAGTGAGAGTGAAAGCAATAATGATGGCTAGGAGAAATCTATGAGCCATTCAAGTAAAGTCTTCACATAGAGCAACAAAATATACCGTCACTGTTAATCCTCTTGTTTTTCTCTCTGCCTTATTTAATATTTAAACTTAATGTGGAGAAACACAGATTCTAGATAAAGCTGTGAAGTGCAGAATTCTTTTCTAGTCTACCTAGGTATGAATGCCTGCCAGATTTCTTTCCCTCAGGTATTATGTGGAACCTTTGTCACTTTATGAAATATTGTGTTGCCCTGCCATGAACTGTATTTCTTTTAAAATATATTTTTTATAGAAATTGTTATAAGACATTATTTCAATGAGAAAAGAGGAAATAGGGACTTGATTATCGGACTTAGAGTAACAAAATTATTACTTATGGGGATTTTAATTATAAATAAAATATTTTAATAGCTGTAAGTATATATTTTTTTAAAAAACTAAAAGCAAGTAGTGTTGGGCAAAATAAATATAAACATGCCTCAGAAAATTCTTAACAGCATGTAAGACTAGAGCAGAATCAACATATTCCTAGAACATCCTAGAACATCCAGATAAACTGTAGTACTGTAACCACCATCAATAATAAACAAAAGCAGAGCAACAGACCAGGCAATAACTGAAGACATCTGTATTCCGATGTGGTGTGAGAGTACAGCTTCATTCCTAGGTTTATTCCCAATCAATATATTATCCCACTGCTAATTAACAGTTATAACCAGAGCTACATGATACATATTTCATATTAATCATTATTTTATGCCCAATTTGTGTCTTAAAAACCTGTGCCCTGTAGAAATGCTGTATTTATTAAAGATCATATGAAAGCTACTTTTGTCCCAGATTCAATTTTAAGTATATCATTTAGGATCACCAATTTTAAAAGACTTCATTTTTCATAAAACATTTGAGTACTCAACTATGAAGAGTGAAAAGACTGTTTACCTAAAAACCTCCTAAGTTAGTACAGCTGTTCAAATATATATATATATATATATATATATATATATATAGGCAAAAACATTAAAAAACCATTGAGCTGTACACTTAAACGAGTGAACTGTATCTCAAAAAAGCTGTTAAAAAGTCATCCACCCACAGGCATTTTTTTAGGAGCCCTACAACTGTCAATTTCAGTGTCCTATGCCTGCTATCAAATAAATCTCAGTATTCTTTTCTGTATGTTTTAGGCACACAAATACATGTAAAACATGTGCTATTACTCAAAAATAAATGATGACATGTTATTTCTAATTCTTACTGGAGAATAAAATAACTTCGATATTGTCTTTCTCCAAGAAATACCAATAACTGGCACTTACTTATGGCTTATTTTTAAATATTTTTTAAGAAATGTAATTAAATGAGGCTTTGGCCAGTTTATAAATAAAAACAAATGGAGCCAATTACTTTGTTCATTTAGTGACTTAAAATAAATTTATAAGATATGTATTTGCAATATTAATATATCATTTTCCTTATAGCTATTTTTCCACCTCGGATTTTATCTACTCGACCAGGACAGAAAAGTCCAGTTATCATTCATGACGAAAATTCCTCTGACAAAGACAGAGAAGACAGCATCACTTACACTACTGTGGACTGGAGAGATTTTATGTGCAATACATGGCATCTAGAACCCACTCTTAGGTAAGGAGTGGGTGTACATATTTACCTATTTCCTAT
This sequence comes from Physeter macrocephalus, assembly GCF_002837175.3. Lineage (NCBI taxonomy): Eukaryota > Metazoa > Chordata > Mammalia > Artiodactyla > Physeteridae > Physeter > Physeter macrocephalus. The sequence goes on from NC_041220.1 coordinate 126,013,008, forward strand.
GAGATTATTGAGAAAAAGGTTATAAATAATGCAGCAGGTTAAATATGGTTTACCAAAAAATATTTTTATGTTAGTCACTTATAACCTCTACAGCTTCTGACTGATATTTTTGCTGCTCCTTTTTTCTTTTGTAAGTGCTTCTAAGCTAGGCAAAAGAAGCACAAACAACTGAGAATAGCTCTGTGCTGACTAGCTATCCATTGTGTGACATGACATCCTGTCAGTTAATCAGTGAAAAATGAGAGTAACTCTACTTTTGCAGTTGCTATTATTTTTTCACCATCTCAGCAGGATGTTATTTTCAGGTGTTTCAGGTAGCTACAATAAACTGTTTTGTAAGATGCAGAAGTCACACATCATCATTAAGGAGTCATTACAATTTCTCACATATGTCATGACAATGTAATAGAACCTACAGTGTCACAGTGTCTGTCTGCATACTAAGCAATATAAAACCATCCTGAAATGTCAGATTTAATTCAGATTTAGGTTCCTTTACTGTGGCATGTTCTACTACAGTCACAATCCCAGCTACATCACATTGTTTTCATATCAAACTTTCCAAAGTATTTTCTAGTTTTAATTACATTAAACTTCTGCTGTAACTAGCGGTACTTGCTTTGTATGTCCTTGTGTGTGATTTAACACTCACAACCTTCCTATTATTTTCCTCTTTTCTCTCATCTGCTTTGTTAATCAAATTATAACTGTCCATCATGCAATAACAGTATCAAAAAAAGTCCAGCACAACATTCTGCAGAATGATACATATTTCATTTAGACAACGTTATTATTCAGATATATTTATGCCACAAAATCATTCCAAACTAGTAAGATCTCCATTATTCAGTGGACTCCTGTATAAGCAGAAAGTAGTGACTTTGTGTTAGTAATTTGTATTTAATAAAATATGTTGTAACCAAATCAATAATACACTTTGGTATTAATAGTACATATACTCATGAGAAATATTAACAGTGTCAATATTAAAATACTGCAAAGGTCCTAATACAGAAAACTGTTCAGTATATGTAAATCTCAATAAATATAATGAAATTGACTATCTTTTAATTTAAAATGAGAATAAAAAGTTAAATTTGCCATAAACATATATATATATATATATATATATATATATATATATATATAGATACACCTATCAAGAGATTCAGCGATACGGTACAGTGGTGGAGCATGTGGTTAAGGGCTCCAGCTCTAAGCCCAGCTACCTAGCATAGTGGCTGAGTGACCTTGGCCAAAGGATCTAACGCCTCACAGGTGCCTCATATGAAAAATTTGGAAAATGGTATTACCTACCTTCCAGGGTTGTTACAATGGTTACATGAGTTAATTAATGGAAAAAGCTTACAACCATTAGAGTTTTAGCAGACCAGTGCTTAATACCCTCCTTTTCCCTACCTAAAAGTTCAAGATCAATTGAAACAGCAAGAGGCAGCTGGAAATCAGAATTACAGCTTAAATACTTATAAAGCTGGTAACAGAATGTGGTTTGGTGTCAAGCAGCAATGTCTATTACAGAGTCCAGGCTTGGACTTACTACAGGGTCTCAGTGATGCAGAACTCAAGCAGGAGGGGGGTGCAGAGGGACACTAGAGCTGTGCGGTCAGCAGCCTTGGGCGTCACCTAGCTGCAGGCAGCCGGGAACAGTCCTGGGCTGGCTATTTAGGGGCCTGTCCTTGAAAACCCTGTGGCATGGAGGAACAGTTCAAAATGAGTGGCTCCTGAAGAGCAGGTAGGGAGGAGGGTACTGAACTACATTACTCCGTTCCTTTGTTAATGTGCCAATCAATCAGATAAATCATCAGTAAGGGGGCAGAGAAAGACCAGGAGTGTTTCACTAATGCTGTTCTTCCATATGGAGGAAAATAGAAAGAATAGGGAGAAAATGGTTCTTCCTTCAAACATATTTAGCACATAGCAAACACTTAGTAAATTAATTTTAGCCTTTTTCTCCCAGCTTTATTGAAGTATAATTGACAAAACAGATATTTTAAGTACAACATCATGATTTGATATACGTGTACATCATGAAAGGATTCCCCCCATCAAGTTAATACCATCTTTTAGAATGAGCCAGATGTCCTTTAAAGGTTTAAGATGACCATGTAACTTGAGGCCTAAAATAAATTAATCACGATGAAATTCACTAAATGCCGTTGCTGTGTAGGCTCACACATTTTTTGAGTGCTATTACAGTGAATCCAGGAATTGTAGGTTAGACAATCATTTGCATCTACTGAAAATACTTTGTCTTGAACCTACCTTCAGGACTGTGCCAGGGCACTGTACTCCTAATAATAATAATTTATAATTATTTTAGATTAATTTCTTGGACTGGAAGAAAAATTGATCCAGTAGGCGTTGATTATATTCTTCAAAAATTGGGCTTTCATCATGCCAGGACTACTATTCCTAAGTGGCTTCAAAGAGGAGTCATGGACCCACTGGACAAGGTTCTGTCAGTTCTTATTAAAAAACTCGGTACTGCACTACAGGATGAAAAGGAAAAGAAAGGAAAAGATAAAGAAGAACACTAAAAATGTAACTTGATCTGTGAACAAATTTTGATTCTGTCCGTTAAGCTTTATTACACTGGAGTGTTGGGTTTTTTGGGGGTTTTTTTGTATAGTAAAATTATTTTAAATATAACTTAAAAAAATTCTAATTTTGTGGCCATTATATTAAAAGTTTATAAGTTAACCTGTTTATTCTAGTTCCACCATTCTGTATACAGTGAAGTATTGCATGATAATGTAAATTTTGTGAAAAACTAGATTAAAATATACACATCTGCTCAGTAAGGTTTATAACTGTATTATGTGCAATATGATTCCTGCATCTTTAAAATATTTTCAGAATAACTGTGAATTTCCTTTGTTATTGGCCATAACTTTTAGAAAAAAATTTTGTTGATAATGTGACTTTTTGTTTTTTTGGACATTAATTACTTTTTCTTTTTTTTAAGTATAGACTTGTATAAATACCTATTTGTATATAGTTTGAGTAATTGTGATACAAATACATACCACTAAAGTATTGTTTGTAACTATTGTAATAAAGTCACAATAATTGGTTTCAGTCTATAGTTGTTTGAGACTTTTCTTCCTTTTATAGCTTATTTTTATAATAAACGATGCCCATCCAGTGAGTGTCAGTTACTGTTTTCACTAAAAATAATACTTTTATAAAAAATTATCTCGGGCTTCCCTGGTGGCGCAGTGGTTGAGAGTCTGCCTGACGATGCAGGGGACACAGGTTCGTGCCCCAGTCCGGGAAGATCCCACATGCCACGGAGCGGCTAGGCCTGTGACCCATGGCCACTGAGCCTGCGCGTCCGGAGCCTGTGCTCCGCAACGGGAGAGGCCACAGCAGTGAGAGGCCCGCGTACCGCCCAAAAAAAAAAAAAAAAAAAGATACAGCCCTGTGTAGATACCAGTTTCCAGGCAGTCTGCTAAAATTATATTTTGAGTATCAGGTACCTTATCCTATTCTAGTAAATCACATTATACATCCAGATTTTCTATAACATTCCAATGACGTAACAAAATCTAAAGGATTTTCTCATATAAAGATCATAATTCCTGGCCCACTTTAGACCTGGAATTCACAAACCATCTGTAGTGAAAAATCATTTTTTTAAAATTACTTATATGTAGCACCAAATATAAATCTGCAGTACCAAAATATAAATCTGCAGTGCCAATCTAAACTGCCAAAGCAATACTTGTAAAATACAGTAAAGATCAATTATTCAAAATGAAAACATTTTTAAAAATACTCAAGAACATATAAAATACAACCTCAGATTTTTAATTTTTTACATTCAGTTTTATTATTAGATTCAAGTGTGTTGTCAATTGCTGTAAGAACTTCTAAACGCGTACTCTCAATTTCTATACTTCTTGTAGAACATTAATAATTCATGGAGTGGCCTCAGTCCATGGACTACACTAAATAGAATTGCTCTAGAACCTTCTCTATCCTCACTATGGAATGGTGTCTTCTAAAGTTTAATGGAATAAACCTGATTGCCCGTGTGGACTTGTCATTTTCTACGGCAACCGGTAGAGCCATACTCAGAATGCTGTGCCCTCCACACAGTGAGAGCTAGTTACCCATTTCCCTTTGTCACTAGCACATATTTTAAAGTCAGTTGAGAATCTTTTTTGTTGTTGTTGTTCCCATTTTGGACCTCAAGCATAAAGTATCCTTAGCCAGAAGTGTTAGATGGATAGACAGTCCTCAACTGAGCAATACTCAGTAAGTTGTGGTTCTGTGAATTTTGTCTGCTTTACCTGTGTAGGTCAGAGTTGAGCAACTCAAGGCCAGGAAAGGCTCTGAACTCAAGTTCAAACAAACAGTTTGTTCAGGCAATGATATGTGACAAACCCTAGGGAAAGCTCTCAGAAGAACCATCAGATATTGGGAGGCATTTCTGGAGTAAGATGCTGTTAAAAAGTGCCAAAGAGAGCAAATGCTGTCAAAGAGTGATGGCAAGTAGACTCTGGTCGTTAGGTGTATACCCCGTGGTCTAGATGTGGGGAGTGGTGTTAGGAGGTAACAACAAAGCTTAAGCTCTCAGAATGAATACAGCGTGACCAGTCAGGTCATCAAGTCAACTGCCAAGTGAAATGGTACAGGATAGACAAGTTGCTATAACTAATTCTCTTTGATAAGCTCCTTTCCTCGGCTTCACGTTTCCACTATGAGTGCCTTCCACCAGAATAATAACAATTTCTCTCCCAACCTGTTGTTCACTCCTCCCCAGAAGTGACTTAATCCATTTGGTGCTCTAGAGAAAAGAAAATGAATGAGCCTATTCTCATTTCGTCTTTTGAAGCCAGCCTGCCTGCAAGAAGGATGCAATTCTGATTTCCTCCCTTGTGCATGCTGTAAGGGGCAAGCTGGATTTGTCCAGCTTGCACTGATAGAATGAGGAAGTTTGTGTATTTAGAGAGTGACGGCAACCCCATTTGGGCAGACAGCTGAGCACATTTTCCAATTTAGAATCATTAGGCAATAAAGCTGACTATTTTTTTTAACCTCCTTATCTCTGATATGTGTCTTTCAATGAATTCCAACCTTTGGACAGAAAAAAGCAGATATTTATTTATCTTAAGCATCAAACATGAATAGTTTTCTGTTTAAATACTTTACTATTGCTATTGTTACTATTACTTCGTTACTACTGTTTCCTGTTAACAGGTTTATTCATTGTTCAACAGAATGAAAACTTACCTAACTTACAGTGAGAGAAAGCTGATGCCCATGGGTTTCACTAGTTTTATCATTACCCATATGCAGCTGGACTGATAATCGTAGACTAGCCTACTGAAGATTCAGTGATTCCTCAATCTAAGAAAGATATGTATAGCTGGGGTGCTGACCTACATAATGTAGTAGATGTTTTAAACTAGTGGTCAGTATCTCATCCTGTATCTCTCATAAACAAAATACATAGGTCCAATAACTGAGAGTTGAAAGATAAAGTATCTCCTTTCACTATTATACCTAACAAGCACCTTCAAAATGTATACCTTCTGTCCAATTCCACTGAAAAGAGCTCTTAGTATCCAAGGGAGGAATGTTTCCACCAGGAACACACAAGGGTCTCATTAAATTAGAATCTGAGGCTGCCACCTAGTTATCTGGGTTTCCAGATGCCGAGTGGTTGAACCAGGAAAAGGTACTGGACACATGGACTGATTCTATTAATTGTGAGGAAATGGGTTGCTGCTGCAATGGAGATGACACAGATAGCTCCAAGGTGAGCCCTGAAGGAGTCTTAGTGCCTCTAAATGAGTGGCAGAGCACAGCAGCCATAGGCATGTCCATTAGGGCTCAGCTCTCTCAGAAGCAGAGATTAGAACACTTTGGAAGATATTCTCAGTGGGTCTCCTACATTTCCACACATCTTGCAAGCAAGAGTCTAACTGCTCTTTGTTCAGGACTATATTATCCAGGTTATTTGTACAGTGAACAACCCTGGAAAATAGAGATAGTACCTGCCACCAGAGCAAAGGGTAGATTTACCTACAGCCTTGGAAAATACAGTGTCTCCTTCTGCTCATTATAAAAGATTAGAGTTCCCTAAGCTGAAAGTTCTTCTCCTGTAACACAACCCTACTGTGTGTGCAGCATTCAACTGGACCTATACATGCTGCTTCCATGGGACTGGGGGACAAGTAGAACCATTCAGACATACTGATGGCCACACTGCGAATAATAAAGTTCTTTGTCACTGAATCACAAGTCTCGTGTTCTGCCAGCATCCATAACTGGCAGGCTAACTTTAAAGTTTTCAAGTACAGTAAAATCTCAAATCCTTCATAGTTCTTGACAGATTATTCCACTGAATAAGGAGCCCCAATCATTTGAGACACTGACTGAAGGCAACTGACATGGAATGGGTGGTACAAGAAATAAATGATAAATTCTAACAACCACCTTATGACCAGTTGCATTGAGGGTCCTACCACCTATTTAACTTCTGTCATGCAAGTTTTACGTGTTAAATTCTGTGACAAACATTTAAAACTACCTTTAAAACTTCAATACTTATTCATATATGAAATAAAATAATAATACCAAGCATTTACTGGGTAACAGGTACAGTGCTAAGCTGTTTATATCTATCAATTAATAGATTCCTCCCAACAAATGTATGAAGTGGATGATAATCTGCTTATTTTGCAAATGAAGAAGTTGAGACTCAGAGGGCCAGGTAACTTGACCACAGTTAATTTTCTTCAGGTCTTTAATGGTAGTCCTCTCAGTGAGGTACCCCTTAAATATCCTATCTGAAATTTTAACTTCCTTCTCTATAAATATGTCTCCCTTCTCCACTTTATCATTTCGTTTGAGCACTTCTCACTAACACTGTATAATTTTACTTACTTATGTTTTCATTGTATCTCACACTAGAATATGAGCTCCATGAAGGCCAGGGTTTTGGGGGTTTCTTTGTTTTGTTTTTCCTGTTTTGTTCACTGTTGTATGCCCAAGACCTAAAACAGTGGCACATGGTAGACACTCAACATATTTGTTGGCTACATTCGTAAATGGATGAAAAAACGAACAGCAAAGTCTAAATTAAAACACTGTGCTAGGGACTTCCCTGGTGGCACGGTGGTTAAGAATCCACCTGCCAATGCAGGGAACACAGGTTCGAGCCCTGGTTCGGGAAGATCCCACATGCCGTGGAGCAACTAAGCCCGTGCACCACAACTACTGAGCCTGCACTCTACAGCCCACGAGCCACAACTACTGAGCCCGCGTGCTGCAACTACTGAAGCCTGCACTCCTAGAGCCCGTGCTCCACAACAAGAGAAGCCACCGCAATGAGAAGCCGTTCGAGCCCTGGTCTGGGAAGATCCCCCACGAGCCACAACTACTGAGCCCGCGTGCTGCAACTACTGAAGCCTGCACTCCTAGAGCCCGTGCTCCACAACAAGAGAAGCCACCGCAATGAGAAGCCCACGCAACGCAACGAAGAGCAGCCCCCACTCACCGCAACGAGAGAAAGCCCGCGCGCAGCAACGAAGACCCAACGCAGCCAAAAATTAATTTAAAAACAAATAAATAAAACACTGTGCTAACTCCGAAAACCCAATTACTTAACCATTATCTAACACTGCCTCTCATATACACGTTTATCTTCACCCACTTCTTTCTCAGATCTAAATAATATATTTTTTCTATTTTTAAAAAACTCTTTTGAAAGTAAAATGGAAAATGGCTTACTGGTGGGTTAAAGGGACAAGAGTTAGAAGAAGGAAGACCTGTCAGAAAGCTACTGCAAAGTCCCAGAAAGAGATAACAATGGTTGCTTGGACAAGGGTGGCAGTAGTAGAAGTGATAAGAAATGAACTCATTCAGGGCATGTTATGGAGACAGAGCCAAAAGAGCCAATTGCGGAATAAGGCTGGAGGGAAAGAAAGGAGTCAATGATAGTTCCCGGTCATGGCCAAGGAAATTACGTTAATGAGATTAGAAATTAGAAAGAACATTTGTTCTTCAGGCCATAGAAGACCCAAACCAAGGCATACAGCTTGGTTAGCAGAGTGAAGGTATACTTCAGCCCCACTTGCCCCCCTGGCTTGGTGTCCTCGTTCACAGCCTTACACTACGGCCTTGCTCCTGAGTTTTTGGCTTGAACGACTTGGTTAATGATGGTGTCAGGTATTAGATGGGGAATTCACTATCACACCCAATTTCCCAGTTTTCCTTGTCAAATAATAAGGGAAGAGTCATGTCAAGTATGAAGGACGAAAGTACTATAGTTCAACAGTTCCCAAAATGTCCTTCAAGTCATATAGTATATTTTGACCATCTGATGTTTAGTTAACTTTACATCAGTATGTCAGAAATGTGAAAGCAAGGATTTAAAACCTGGTGTATTTTCATTTATACACTAGGCGATCAATCATTTATTAATTAATAGCAATATTTATATAGTATTAAATCTGAGGCAGTTTACTAAAATCAGCACATAAGCAACACTCATATAGTTTTGAAATACAAGGTCATTTAAGGTACACTGAAATGCCTTAAACACTAAATTACTTAAACTTTATCTTTTACTGTATAATTCACTGGGAATTTTATGCAAATTATGTGGATTATCTGCCCCAGAGCCTAAGTCAGGTAAATCTCACCTAAAATTTATCAGACTCTGGCTGTGTTAAAATTTTAATCACTTTTTAAAACATAGGGCCCAAAACATCACACTGTATCTCTACAGCACTCACATGCAAAACTTAACATGCTGACCGGGGCTGAAACAATAAAGAAAAGGCCAACAGGTATTTGGCAACCTGGGTAAACTTTGGCAACGTAAAATGACAGTCCCCTTAGCTCATTCTAACATGCAGCATCACCAGAATCAGGGTAGTGGGGGGTTAGATCACTCTTCTTATATGTATCCAAGATATATCCTAGGAGTCTCAGGCCCAGAATTATTCATTTAAAAATACATAATCAGAGAACTTGAGGTTTCACCTTGGAGAGGTAGAGAACTGGAAAAAAAGCACTATGCTCACCCTTAGAAAAAAAAAAGCTGGACACATTGTAAATTAACAATTTTTCTTGAACGCATCAGAAAACTGAGGTCATAGTGTAAACAACTAACAGAAAATCTGAAGAGACAGGCATAAGGACAAACAGGACCTGAGCATTTGCTTACTTGGGCCAAATGCTCACAAATGCCATACAAGCTAATAAGAAGAATCAGCCAGTAATTTTTAACTAATCAGATAGGCTAAACATAGGCTAGAATAAGACTGTGATGCCCCTGGGAGCCAGACTTAGGGGCTTTTGCGCCTTCCTGTAAGCTTTCTCTCCAGGAATCCCACAAGATGCTCATAGGATAAATCAAGGTGAATCCTGAAAAAACTTCGCCCATGATACTGGCTAGATACTGGGAAGAACAGCCACCACTGAAACCCTGCCCAGACCCATGTCCTCTATATCTCCTAAGGAATACAAGTCTAATCTGCAGAGGGAAGGGAAACAAAACTGTTGCCTGAGGCAACTGGTGGAAACCCACTGAAGCTGGAGGAGAAGAAAAAGGAAAAAAAGTTCTACCGCTGGGAGAACTAGCCCCAATATTACATCTGAAAAAGGGACAGGAACACTTCTGAATGAAAATGATATAGTCAGAAACTTGGATCTATATGAAGACATGTAGAGTGTTGAAAGTAAATGAGGATAACAAAAATATCTGTTTTTAATTGCTGTAAAAGATAATTAACTATGTAAAGCAAAAAATCTGTGATATATTGTGCTTACAGATGTAGGCGGAGAGAAGATGCGGAAGAGTAAGACACGGAGATCACCTTCCTCCCCACAAATACATCAGAAATACATCTACACGTGGAACTGCTCCTACAGAACACCCAGTGAATGCTGGAAGAAGAACTCAGACCTCCCAAAAGGCAAGAAACACCCCACGTACCTGGGTAGGGCAAAAGAAAAAAGAATAAACAGAGACAAAAGAATACGGACGGGACCTGCACCAGTGGCAGGGAGCTGTGAAGGAGGAAAGGTTTCCACACACTAGGAGCCCCTTCGCGGGCGGAGACTGCGGGTGGCGGACGGGG
>NC_041220.1:126023448-126024447 GCF_002837175.3 Physeter macrocephalus
GCTGCTGAAGAGGCAAGAGACCTTTTCTTCCCTCTTTGTTTCCTGGTGCGCGAGGAGAGGGGTTTAAGCGCGCCGCGTAAAGGAGCTCCAGAGACGGGCTCTAGCCGCAGCTGTCGGCGCGGACACCAGAGACGGGCGTGGGACGCTAGGGTTGCTGCTGCCGCCTCCAAGAAGCCTGTGTGTGAAACAGGTCACTCTCCACACCTCCCCTCCTGGGAGCCTGTGCAGCCTGCCACTGCTGGGGTCCCGGGATCCAGAGACAGCTTCCCTGGGAGAAGGCGTGGCGCGCCTCGGGCTAGTGCAACGTTACACGGGCCTCTGCCGCCGCGGGCTCGCCCCGCATCCGTGCCCCTCCCTCCCCGCTGACTGAGTGAGCCAGAGCCCCCGAATCAGCTGCTCCTTTAACCCCGTCCTGTCTGAGCGAAGAGCAGACGCCCTTGGATGACCTACGCGCAGAGGTAGGGCCAAGTCCAAAGCTGAACCCCGGGAGCTGAGCGAACAAAGAGGAGAGGGGGAGGTCTCTCCCAGCAGCCTCAGGAGCAGCAGATTAAAGCTCCACAATCAACTTGAAGTGCCCTGCACCTGTGGAATACCTGAATAGACAGCGAATCATCCCAAGTTGAGGAGGTGGACTTTGGGAGCAAGATATATTATTATTTTCCCCTTTTGCTCTTTTTGTGAGTGTGTATGTGTGTGCTGCTGTGAGATTTTGTCTGTATAGCTTCGCTTTCACCATTTGTGCTAGAATTCTAACCGAACCTTTTTTTTTTTATAAATTTTTTTAAATAATTATTTTTTATTTTAATAACTTTATTTTATCCCACTTGATTTTATCTTCTTTCTTTCTTCCTATCTTCTCTTCCCTCCTTTCTTCCTGTCTTCCCTCCTTTCTTCCTCCCTCCCTTCCTTCCTCCCTTCCTTCCTGCCTTTCCTCCTCCCTTCCTTCCTTCCTTTCTTGCTTTCTTCCTTCCTTCATTTCTTCCTTCCTTTCTTCCTCCC
>NC_041220.1:126024457-126025284 GCF_002837175.3 Physeter macrocephalus
CTTCCTTTCTTGCTTTCTTCCTTCCTTCATTTCTTCCTTCCTTTCTTGCTTCCTTCCTTCCTTTCATTTCATCCTTCCTTTCTTCCTTCCTTTCATTTCATCCTTCCTTTCTTCCTTCCTTCATTTCTTCCTCCCTTCCTTCCTCCCTTTCTTCCTCTCTTCCTTCCTTCCTCTTCTTGCTTCCTTCATTTCTTCCTTCCTTCCTTTCTTCCTTTCCTTTCTATGTTTTTCTCCCTTTTATTCTGAGCCATGTGGATTAAAGGCTCTTGGTGCCCCAGCCAGGCGTCAGGGCTGTGTCTCTGAGGTGGGAGGACCAACTTCAGGACACTGGTCCACAAGAGACCTCCCAGCTCCACGTAATATCAAACGGCGAAAATCTCCCAGAGATCTCCATCTCAACACCAAGACCCAGCTTCACTCAACGACCGGCAAGCTACAGTGCTGGACACCCTATGCCCAACAACTAGCAAGACAGGACTACAGCCCCATCCATTAGCAGAGAGGCTGCTTAAAATCATAAAAGGCTACCGACACCCCAAAACACACCACCAGACATGGACCTGCCCACCAGAAAGACAGGATCCAGCCTCATCCACCAGAACACAGGCACTAGTCCCCCCAACCAGGAAACCTACTCAACCCACTGAACCAACCTTAGCCACTGGGGACAGACACGAAAAACAACGGGAACTACGAAACTGCAGCCTGTGAAAAGGAGACCCCAAACATAGTAAGCAAAATGAAAAGACAGAAAAACACACAGCAGATGAAGGAGCAAGGTAAAAACCCACCAGACCTAACAAATGAAGAGGAAATAGGCAGTCTAC